>NC_062538.1:13765747-13865747 GCF_022655615.1 Tachysurus fulvidraco | reverse complement strand
AAGACATAAGTCTGGCACAAGATGTTGTTTTAAGCTAAGAATGACAAGAGTAATAAGAGTTACCAGCCCCTTGCTGACGGGAACTGTTCTGATTGTCCCCATTGAATTGAATTGACTGCAAAATGCTTCAGAAGGTTTTTTGTGAATGTATTCTAGCTATACATATTCAAGCATTTGAACAATTAAATGTCATGTGAAAACATAGAAATGTGTTTGCATTTTTTGAGAGTTTTGATATATGACAAAGCAGGTGAGTTTACTGTGTATAACACAATGAACATTGATTTGATTTAAAGTTTTATTTAAGTTTTAGCAGCTCTGAAAAGAGTTCCATTATATTTTCTATAATAGCAACACATTGTATTCAGTCCACGTAAACCAAAAATATATAGAAGGCAAATCCAGTGTAAAGCTGTGACTTTCATGACCAGTTTCATTTGTCTTATTAACTTCAAGAGAGAAAAAAAAGAAAGGCTGAGAGGATGTTTATATTAGGGGTGGCACAGTTCACAAAACCCACAGTTCGGTTCGTATCACGGTTTTAGGGTCATGGTTTTCGGTTCAGCACGGTTCTTGTTGTTAATTTTTTCTTTTAATCTTCAACACTCCAGAAATTTCCTTCAGAATTTGATATATAGCTTATTAGCTTAATTGTCCACAATTTAAGATACAGTATTAACATTTTTGTAATGTAATCATGCACTAACTGAATTTGACTTGACTTTAAGCACATTACTGGGACCATCTCTGAGTAAAAGCTAGGTGAGATTTTGATACAGCAAGAGAAAAGACATTGATGATGACATGCTTTTCATTTATTTGGCAAAAAAAGGAGAATGTGTATTGTTATCTCTACAGGAACTTTTGCCTTTTTAGCACACAAAGACTGAAATTAACTTGCATTTTTCAAACTGTCAACTTCAGTGTAGCTCTTACAAAAAAAAATAAAGAAAGAAAAAGAGAGGAACTCTTACAAGCTCTGTCTTTTAAAAAAGTCAAATTATTTTAAACATAAATATATAATATAATTTAATAACATAATATAATGAGGCTATAACAATAGCAAAGGCAATAATCATAAAGTCAAGCATAAGTTTAACCATCATAACACAACTGTCATATTAGAAGTGTTTCCATTAGCATATTGAATGCATTTTGCACAATGCTTGTACACAGTCCCAGTTTTATCTACCGTTTTATTTCCGTTGTCATCGTAAGTAACATGAAATACAAAATGTTTCCACACACCGGATTTGAACGACGCGGGCGCAGCCTTCATTATCTCCTCCACTTGCCATTTCTGCAGCACTCCTTACTCAACGTTTACTGTCTATATGTATGTTCGCGCGAAACTGAGCACGGTGCTACATTGCGCATGCGTCGAACCGTGCGACGCAACACACGAACCGAACCGAGACAAGCGAACCGAATGGTTCGGGTGTTTTTTCATGTACCGCGCCACCCCTAGTTTATAGCTATTATAAGGTAAGTGTTCATTGGAGCCAACATGATTCACAGACATTCCATATTAAATAACTACATATAACATAACTACAAACAAATAAAAAGGATGATGCGTGTTTATTTAGTTAAAAAAAATTGAAAAATTTGCTGTGGTATAGGAGGAATAAAACACATCTGGACTGGCAAAGTAACTCTGCTGCATCACATCACCTCATCATTAATTATTTTAATATAACAGCAGAGCGCTAAATGTAGTTCTGGCTCAAGGTTAGAGGTTTATATTACTGGATTATTGTAATTCAGCATTGTTGCTATGGTAACATTTAACAAAGGAAGTGCCATGGTGGACTCTCCAGCAGTTATGAAAACACAAACAGTTTTTATTTGAAACTCCAGCTAAAGCAGATATGTATGGCATTTGAAACAAAGCAAGTATAAAAATCAGTTGGACGAAGAGAATTATGGTGAATTTTTTTTGCAACATTGACTTGCATTGGTTTATTGGATATGTTCATACCTGCTTATGTGGAGAGGATGCTTATACAGTGTTCAGCACAGTATATAGTTTTAACTTTTTTTTCACGTACCTGTGAGAAATCTATATGTAACCCATCCACATTCAGATTGCTAATACATGAAAACCACTGGAATTATGCTACTATGTGCTAATTTATGAGAAAGCAGTTTAGCCACTAAAAGGCTAAATTTCTTTATTAAACAAAACATTTAGGATTTTTTATTATATTTATTTGCATTTTATTGTGATTGTCAAGTTAAGTCAAGAAGCTTTTATTGTCATTTTAACCATATATAGCTGTTGCAGTACATAGTGAAATGAGACAACGTTTCTCCAGGATTGTGGTGCTACACAAAAAAGACAGAGCTAAGGACTAAGTAAGTAGTCCTTGCCACATAAACTGCACCAGGTTGCAACTGTGCAACCTGGTGCAAACAGTGCAGGACAAGACAAACAAGACAGACAAGACAGTGCAGGACAAAAGACATTGCAGACAAAAAAAATTACAAGACAACACAAAAAAAGACAATACACAATATTGCATGTGCAGAAATACTAGAATGAACACTGTTATTGCAGTGTTATTGTGATAAGTTTCCTTGTATTTATATGTTCTATTTTAATAATGTAACTTGAGGTCCAGAAGTGGTTAGAAATAGTGAATATGATAACAGCGATGACCCTGATCACTGAGGACCCATTAAACAAGACCTGGAACTAAATGTTACAGAAACATGAAACTTAAATTTTGTGCATTTCAGAACCAGTTATATTTAACAAATTTATGGCACCAAAAATGGAAAGAAAGGTCAATGAATATCAGCAGTCAGGTGATTCTGAAATATTAACAATGGGTTTCTTAGCAGTTGACTCATCAAACACATTGTGTGTTAAGTAAACAAGTCTTAAGAAAGTTAAATTAACACATTAGTTACTTGCAAAAACTTATTTCACTCATGATAGTGCTCTGGGTTGTGGAAACATTTTTATTCAAAATCAGATTGTATATGTCCCTGTTTAGCCATTTGATCAAACGAGAGCCAAACTATTCATTACATATTCTGCAAAATAGATTAATAAGAAATTTTAGATGCATCAGATGAAAAAATCTCCTTGTGTTTCCAGTCCAGTCCAATTCAGTCCAGTACAGACTCTATTTCCCATTGCGAGAATGCAATTGAATTGTATTGCATGTTCAATCCAGGAGAAAAACTTGCACAGTACGCTGTAGAATTGCACAAATCAAGAATATGTATCAGTGACCAGTATCACTGATAATCTTCCAAAAGACAAGTTGCTTATGTCACTTGTAGTGTGTTTTACTGAGTGTCAGTTTTAGTGAACTAAGTCAGACTGTGTAAAATTGGTGGCTTCTTTGTGTGCCAGGCATATTCGATTTATTCATGTTGCCCAGTAAGAGGTAATTTGGAAGCTTGTTTAACATTATTTCCCATCTCTGGGCATTTTATGTGATGTCAAAAAAACTTTTTCTACTTGTAAATTTTACAGCAGTGTTGGCTTTAGATCGGTAAATATACAAAGTAATATGTTAAATCTATAACATTTTAAATTACTAGTCACTAGTTTTAATCATTAAAATTCTAATTATCACTAATCTTAAGTTGCCAAGCTACTTGCTATCTTCTACTGGCTAAGCTTACATGCCATTGTCTCTGGTTGGTGTTACGCAGCAATTTTAGTCCAACAGAGCAAATATAAGATATGCTTTTATAGAGACATCTCTTTTTTCCCCTGACTTTGCCTGTCATATGTCATGAGCTGGTAAATGATGTTATTACAACATGCAAACTACCACTTGCATCATTAGCAACACATTACCCTGCAAACAATATTGAGTAGTTTAGCAAAATTCTAACAACCTAAACAGCTTCTGACCGGATCTCAGCATGTCTGGCAGAAATTTCATCATGGATGACTGCTCAACAGTTAAAGCTCAATCCTAGCAAAACTGAACTGCTGTTCATCCCAGGTGATTCATCCCCAGGTCATGATCTTGCTATATCCTTGCACAACGATCTGATCTCCCCTTCAACCACAGCTCGCAACCTTGGGGTAACCATGGACAATCAACTGTCCTTTTCCTCTCATGTTGCTAATGTGACTCGCTCATGTCGGTTTCTTCTCTACAACATTAGAAGGATTCGGCCATTTTTGTCCACACAGACTGCTCAGGTACTTGTTCAGTCTCTTGTCATTTCTAGACTGGATTACTGCAATGCACTGCAGGCAGGTCTACCTATGAACGCAATCCGTCCTCTGCAAATGATCCAAAATGCAGCTGCCCAGCTTGTTTTCAACCTACCAAAGTTCTCACATACCACCCCGCTGCTGCGATCCCTCCACTGGCTTCCAGTAGCTGCACGCATCAGATTCAAAACACTGATGCTGGCCTACAAAGCCAAAAATGGACCAGCTCCCTCTTACCTCAAAGCCCTCATCATTCCTCGCACTGCACCCCGCAACCTCCGATCTACCAGCACTGCTCGACTGGTTCCACCATCTCTCAGGGTAAGAGGCAAGTATACTACAAGACTCTTCTCTGTTCTGGCACCAAGGTGGTGGAATGAACTTCCCCTAGAGGTCCGGACAGCTGAGTCACTGGCTATTTTCAAGCGGCGGTTGAAGACCGACCTACTTATTCAGGAAACACTTCAACTAGCACTTCTTTCCTTATCTTTTGCATTTAAAAAAAACAACTTTTTTTTCATTGTAACTTTGAACAAATGTTTTAAACTCATGGTATCTTAAGTATGTAACCTAGTGAACCAGCATTAATGTATTCAATGTTAGAGATTTAAGCACTTATGTACGTCGCTTTGGATAAGGGTGTAAATGTAAATGTTAGTGAGGTCTCTCTGTCTGTTGATGATTATCTGCTTAGAACTGTGATTAGTATGGCTAATGTTATAAATTTACCCAAGACCTATGTCTGTATATTAACTGATCTAAAGCCAAAAGAAATCGAAGTAAAAAAAATAATAAATTGTCTGCCAAGCCATTTAGATTGGATTACACAGCATTTTTTGATTACACAGTCACTTTTTCAACATAGATGGAACCTGCTTTCTGTGTTACAATTTATTAATTTATATATACACTCCTGAGCAAAATCTTCACACTTCGCACTGGTGGATCATTACCAGGTTATAAATTAAAATAGAGAGCCAATTTATTAAAAACTGCATTTAAACTTAAATGGTCATCAGCTGATCAAAAGTATTGATCCCTTTTTGACACTTTTAGTTCTGTTGTGGGTATTTTTGGGCTATGGTTGTAAACTTTTGATCAGCTGATGACCAGCCTGTTTGAGTTTAAATGCAGTTTTCAATAAATTGCGAATCTCTGTTTTTTTGTCTCTCGCTCCTTTTTATTCTTTTGATATTTTGAAGCAGTTCTTACAACCTGGTTATGATTCAACAGAAATGCAAATACTTAGAATGTTTCCCCCAGTCTTAAGATTTTGTTCAGGGGTGTGTGTGTGTGTGTGTGTGTGTGTGTGTGTGTGTGTGTGTGTGTGTGTGTATTTATATATATATATATATATATATATATATATATATATATATATATATATATATATATATATATATATTATAAATAAATAAATACTCCACCTACATCTGGTAAAACAACAAATGAAAATATCCCTCAACTTTAAATTTCATTTAATTTAGAGTAGTCTTCTCAACTACTAGTTACTTCACTGTACATATCCAGCAAATTTGTTTTATAAAGAAATTAAATTTTAAATACATTTGTCATTTGTCAAATGGAAAAAAATCCTAAATGGAAAAATTGGAACAATAGTAACTCAAAACGTGCATATAGATGATATGATGCTGATGACTGATGACATTTTAACAGCATTATTTTATTCTACAGAGACACAGAGGGGCAGAATGTACAAGCGTGAATGTGCTCAGCAATGGCATACATGAAAAGCTCTGTTCTCCTCAACTTAATGTTTTTTGTTTATTATTATTATTATTTTATGTTTATTATTAGTATTTTTTTTCTAATTATTTTTCATATTGTGGATTCAATGCAAGTTAAGTTCCATTTTCTCTTTGTCTATCTCTCTAGCATGTGCTGTGATGGGTGTTTGGAATTGTGTGACTGTGAAGCCATTAAATATCGCTGCAGGGGTCTGGATGGTGTGAGTGTACAAACATACACACACCCACATTATTATGTGGCATTTAGCAGGTTATTCTCTCTTAGGGGAATGCATTTATCTTCTGTTTATGATCACACTGCTTGTGTATTTGCAGGTTGACTGCATGTGTGTTGTTCATCTGTGAAGTCCCATTCTGCTGTCAGTTTGTGGAGTTTGCGAATGCTGTGGCAGAACGAGCAGACAGGATGCGACCCTGGCAGAAAGCAGTGCTTTATTGTGGGTCAGTGTGGATTAACATGCTCGAGTGTGTAAGAGAGATGAACTAATGAAATTGGGATGGAACGAAGAAATAGTTTATTATGGTAATGCCTTGTAGTCTTTGATTTGTTGGGCTGCTTGGATACTGTCCCAAATGAGCCTAAACCTCTGACCCATAAGTCACTGTTTATAAATGCTATACTACAACTATGAAGAGTGAAAAGCTAAAACTGTTAGTGAAAAGTGTATTTCACCTTGGACAAAATAAAAATAAAAAATAAACATATGCTATAGTACATATGCAAAGGGTGCAGCAGAGTTTAATCTTGGCCCACTGTCAATGAAAGTTAAAGAATGTGTTAAAAACTTGGGTGTATTCACTGATAGCTCTCTGAAGCTGAACACACAGATAAATCATGTTGTAAAGTCTATTTTTTTCATCTGAGAAATCTGGCCAAGATGAAATCTTGTCTGACATTTAAGAGTCTCGAAATTGCAATTCCTGCTCTCATATCATCAAAACTGGACTATTGTAATTCGTTATATAAAGCAATTAGTCAAGCCTCTATCTTACGGCTGCAGAAGGTTCAAAATGCTGCTGCAAGATTATTAATGAATATTAAAAAACATGAACACATCACTCCGTCCCTGGTCTCCCTGCATTGGCTTCATGTACAGTACAGGATTGATTTTAAGTTACTTTTACTAGTATATAAATCTCTGCATGGCCATGCACCATCTTATTTCTCAGATTTGTTAACTGAACATCAAACAGGAAGAGCAATGAGATCAACAACTCAAAATTTACTTAGAATTCCGAGGACCAAGTTAAGCCGGAAAGGGGATCGTGCATTTGCGGCAGTAGCACCTAGACTTTGGAATAGCTTACCCATGTACGTCAGGGATGCTGATTCCGTACACGTTTTAAAAATACAACTTAAGACATACTTGTTTTTCATGGCATATCCTTCTTGTTGAAATATTAATTATTACTGTTAATGTGTGTATTGCTATTATTGTATTTATTTCTTTTTTATACTTAGATGTTGTAAAGCACATTGGTCAACATGTTTTTGAATAGTGCTATACAAATAAAGTAGTCAGTAGACATAGTCTCTTGCACAGATATGGATTGTGGAAAATGCATATATTCTATAGCATATATGTGAAAGAGCCTGAAACTCTATACAATATGAATGATTAATTATTAATTGTATCTTTGTCTCTTCATCAGGATGGCGCTGTTCCCTGTATTTCTCGGGCTGTCTTTGACCACGCTGTTTGGGAATTCTATCGCCTTTGCTACAGGAGTACTTTATGGACTCGCTTCCCTTGGAAAGAAGTAAGAGTTTACTTCATATAGAATCATTTATATATTTGCAATTCTGAATTATATTCTGCTGTGAATATAAAATACTCACATATTCTTTGTCCTGTTTGTCTCATGCCCAAATCAAAACATTTGATGCTTTTTAACAAATTATTCACAATTAAAACAAAATTTGCACATAAAAATATTCTTTTTGACTTACTCCAGCTGTGTCCCTGTTTAATACACTGACTCATTGACATACTTACCCCCAATATGTATGTCTCTGCCTTCTTCTGTGTCCCTCTCTCCCTTTTTCTTTTTTTAGGGGGGATGCAGTTAGCTACGCTCGGCTGCAGCACCAGAAACAAGCTGATGAAGAAAAACTTGCTGGCATGACGGATGGCTCAGTTCCATGAATCCTCCCCCTTTTTCCGTTACCGCTCATACTTCTACCTCTCCTATCACTCTCTCCATCTGTATGTTTGAGAGATCATTTGATTTATGCTAGATTTCTGAATTTCTATTAATTATTAAATATATTTAATTTTTTGGTGTTTTTATGTTGCAAGGTTGCTTTGGACATGCTGGGCTGTTGTGCAGTAAAGTTTTCCTTTTATTTATTCAAAGTACATGATTCGGACAATAAACCAACCGTATATCCAGAAACCTGAACAGAAAAGCAGAATGCATGTAAATGACTTACTCCCAGTTCTCCTTCATATTTGCACCATTGCTTTCTGCATCTGTGGGGAATTGGGATGAGTGGGATTTTTTTTTTTTTTTAACTTGAGTAGAACAGTTATTTCTTCAGGAAGTTATTTATAAAAATCTGAATTTATTTTGTCCTCGAGTGAAAGCTCATAGTAGATTAAGGGCAGCTAGTTCAAGATGATTGCATGTTAAATATGAAAGATGGAAAAGTGTTTTATGTTTGTGTGTACATGAATTTCTGTCAAGAACCAAACAGAACAGTCTAGTAAACCAGAATGCCTATTTTAGGAACAAAAACTGTACTTACTTTACTTATGCTTTAGAAAACACCAGCATTAAAGCTTTTTTAAATTAGGGATAGTTTAAGATCAAAGTGTACTTGGATTTTGTTTTGGTTTAAATCCTGGTGGTGGGGGAACCCTTCTAATAATGCATGTTGGAGGTAGAAGTGAAGAAATGGAAGAACAAGGTAGAACAACAAAATAAACCCACCTGTTTAAGGGCTAGATGATTCAGTCCTTTTTTCCCTCAATCCTCTAGCTATTTTGGAAAAGTAAAATTAAACAGCCATCCACAAATGATACCAAACCAAGTAAATATACAATTTATGTTTACAATCCATGCCATCAAACCAGAACACACTATTCCAAACCAAATGCTAAAGTTAGACACAGTAATATTTTCTATGGCTGCCTTACCTCAGTTTGCTCCAGAGGCCAAAAGGAAAATGATAGTTCATAAAACAGGTTGGTTTAATCATCATGAAATGCACATCTGTGACTGCATCACAATAATTACATTCTGTTAATACACCAGGTTTTTTGTTGCTTAGCAACAAAATCAAACTAACCAAATTGCATGGTAAAAGAATAACTTATTGTGAATAGTATTAATAATAAATTATTTTTTTCAGTGAACACTGGATTTTATCATATTGTTTTTGGGTAACGTGGCTTTAGACTCTCTTATGAAATCTTTAGAGATCTTATGCCTTCTGGCTTATTGCTTTACTTGGATGTGAATTTTTCATTACAATAGCCATTGATTTCACCATTATACTAATACAGGTGTACCTCAATAAATTAGAATGTCGTGGAAAAGTTCATTTATTTCAGTAATTCAACTCAAATAGTGAAACTCATATTATATAAATTCAGTACACACAGACTAAAGTAGTTTAAGTCTTTGGTTCTTTTAATTGTGATGATTTGGGCTCATCTCAAAAATGTGAATATGGTGACATGCAAATCAGCTTCAGTCTGTAGGTACTGAATTTATATAATACACAAGTGTTATTATTTGAGTTGAATTTGCTGAAATAAATGAACTTTTCTACAACATTCTAATTTATTGAGATGCACTTGTTAAACAGCTTTCAGTAACTTTAGGTAGTGATTAACATGGTTGCTGTACAATTCAGGTTCTCTGCTAGTGTACAGCACTGTTAAAAGATTCATTGAGCTTGGCCATCTGCTTCTTTTTTCAGTAGGTCATGTTCTAGTGCATGTGCTAGACGGACAAATGCATTTTGACAGAATTCCAATGTTCAGCAAAGTTAAACCAATCCCCCAAGGTTAGCCTGAATCAGCAGGACCATGCTATTTTCTGAAGCTAGATATTGACCATTTCATGTTAATTACAAGACTAATTATATAGATTTAAGATTTACACAACTTGTTGACTGTTTCCCAGCAGCAGAAATCTCTGTATCAATTGAAGATTTAGCAGTGGAGCTGTATCTAAATTTAAACCATTATTGACTAACCTACAGCTCATTATCAAATTTTGGAAGTAATTTACTCCAGATAGATTTATTTTACCTAGTATTTTACCTTTTGTTCTTTATGATTAAATCTTGTTAAAATACTGTCTGGAAAGAATGCTTTCTGCAACATTTCCACGTACAATAATACAACATTGCATATATGCAGATTTCATGCATTTTAATAGAATGAATTTAAGAAATAAAACAAACTGTTAGACATAGCTCCCACTGGGTCTAAAATACAAACATATGTTGTATGCATACACATATACATGGAACATTTCCAAAGTTCAGCACTGGAGGAATACCAGTGTAATGACCATATTATTTCACTTGCAATCATCTGTGAAGTAACGTGGAAATTCTTTGATTTTTAAACTCAACCCAAAATTATATGACATGACAGATGTTATTAATTATAAGACTTACAAAACTGTTAATAGTTGTTTACTGATGGTGTCACTTGGAACGCTTCTTTCATTTACTTCCAGTTTCTGCTTCATTTCATTTGCTCTGTTCTCAAGTTAGCTTTTGCTCTGGGCTTCCGAGAGCTTTTCTGGCTGGTGGTCCTTCCCCTGCTGGATTTAAGCTCTGCCTCCCACTTTTTCTTCACCAGTGTGTATAAACGCATAGTGGCCTGAGCATCCTGGACCTATGAAAATACATTCAGGCATGCATGTAGACAAAGCCTATTGTTAATAATGTTAAGTTCACAGCTCCCTCCAAAAATTTCGGAACAGCTGGTGCTCCTGACTGACAGAATGTACTGTAAATAGAACTAAAGAGGTACATACAGATGAGTGCTCTCCCTGCTGTACTTGAACATTCAGAATCTCCTGACACAAAACCCTCAAAGCAGGACGTCCACTCTGTTTATGCAAAATAGTAAGGGGGCATTTTCAACATTTTTATCATCAAGCTCAGTAAAACCTATTTGAATTATGTTCAGAAAACTGTCATCACCTTTACTATCTTCCTAAATGGTTTGTACTTCTGAGTGTCTCTTGTATTTCTTTTTGGGTGATCCAATAATAAAATCTAAATGAAAGAAAAACAAATCTTGTGAGAATGACTTACTTTCATATTCAACATACATTCAGCCTGAACTCAATAGTATATGGCACCTTTAGGTCATTATGGATGGCATGTCCCACTAATATTCGTCCCTCCAGAATCTTAGCCACTTCCTGTTGTACAGTTTTGAAGATCTCTCCTGTAAAACATGCAGTAGAAATAATAATTATTCACACAAACACATTGCTTAATTTCATCAGTAAAAATGCAATGATTTTATCATTTTTTTCACTAACCTAAATAAAAATTGTAATGTCAATATTATTGGTATTTTAATGAAGTTTAATGTTCACAACAATTAATTATATAGCATATGTGATGAATTGGATGTTCACACACAAAATACATTTTAATAAAAAGTAAAAGATGATGCTCATAACAATAAGATGATTAGGATATATGACCATCCGGGTGATGGTGATAATGTGATTGCTTAATATTTTGTGACGCTAAAAATATAATTTCTTTTGCTCACCGTGTTCGATGTCAGCAGGCCGAATGCCGCTCACAGCTGTCCTGTAGTCAGTGACTTTCTCTGTTGGTTTAACATATTTGTCATAAACACACTTGCCAAAGTAGTTGACGATGGAGACACGTGCCAACATGCTCTCTTCTCCTCCAGTCCCCACCCCTACCATCTCACAATCCATAGCAATGGCATGTGTCAATCTGTCAATCATGATAATCAGCAAAGAAGAAAAAGAAGTAATGATTGTTAGGGTGGCATGGCTACAAAAGCCAGAACAGAGAGCATAAAGAAAAATATTATTGTCCTTTCATCAGTTTGAAACACTGCTCCTGACAACCTAACCTGAAAAGAAGTGATGGAGCTGCTTTATAGTTAACATAGTTTACAGTTAACACTGTACTTACTAACACTACTAACTAAAGGATACTAACTAAAGGATACTAACTAAAAGACTAGCTTGTCTTCTTCCAACAAGAAACAGCAGAAGACATGCCAATAGGACTTTCAGATTTCATGCCAGGAAAAACAGCTGAATTGGCATTATTTTCTTCTTTACCCATCGCAAGTGCTCCTCTTGGCCAGCAACTGTTCCGTACTCTGTATAATTTTGGCATCTGTTTTAGTTATGCCACTCCTCTTCCTCACAATGTTAGCAGCCTCCAAGCCGACAGCAGCCTCAATGTCATCAGGGTCGATGTCATCAAACCAGATATCTGCCCTTATCAAGAAAATAGAAGGCTAATTAGCAGTTTTCCAGTGGATGTGTAGCATGGCTTGGCATATCACAGGCTGCAACATTTTCTTTATCAACACAAAAAAATTCAGTGGTAGGCAAGTTTAATGTGTACACTCTTTTCAAGGCTCACTGTTCTGGCAGATTAAACTATGTAATGTACTATATTCTAGTTGGAGAACAAATGACAAATGGCTTCCTGTTCACTCTGGGATTTGGCCCAACAAAACACATTCTGTTTGACTGCTTGTGTGTTTTTAAAAATGAATTGGTCTTAAGTATGTCCACTATACCATCAAGTTTGCTATCTTTATTTTCATGCATGCTGCACAAAAACAAACTTACTGTTTTATTTTTGCTTAAATTAAAACTAAAATTTTGCTTATTTTTCTTATAATTGCTAGCACTTATTTTGAGTCTAAAGAATTATTATTTTGAGTCTGAAGAATTGACAGATTAATCTGGCAAAAAATAATAAAATATAACTTTGTGATGACTAATATTTCCTAAATTAATAAAAGTGCAGCCTATTTTCTTATGTATTTTGGATTCCGAATACATCTTATATTTTTTGGATTTTTAATATATTTTACGTGACCATTGTTTACTGACCAAAAATATTACCATATACATCCAGTTAAGAACCATAAATGTTTTGACATATAAATGGCAAACATGAACTCACTGATGCTTAGATCATTTACTCATATTGTAACAGGTTAAAAACAGAAAGCAACAGTAATAGTAATTAAAGTAATACTATCAGTATAAAGGCTCTTTGTATTTGTTGTCTATAGGCTTCTATTTAGCATGAATACATACTCTGTTGGCTTCTTTTCTGCTTCTTCAATGTTCTTCCTTTTGTCTGCCTGTTTCTTTTGTTGTCCTTCTGCGTCATTTATTTTCCTCTTCTGAGATTTGTGCTGTTTAGGATGATTCCTTCTTTGTTCAATTCCAGCCACTTCAGATCCCTGCAGTTTTGATTGATTTAAGTTATGAGCTGGTATATTTGTTTCTTCTTTGGCCCTCTGTACAGCTTTGTGAGACTCTTTAACTGGTAATGAATTAAGCTTCTTTGCATTTGTATTCTTTTCTGAGTTGAGCACCTGCAATACACAGAAACACCAACAAAGTATATAAGACATGCAGTCAGTCTGAAAATACTGTTCTTTTTGTGCCCAGTCTGTTGGCATTGATGTTAAAATATCATTATTTTCTGCTATGTTTGAACTACTATTTTATTACCATTATTAGAAATATTATTTTACAAGAGTACTGTATGTTTCCAATTCTTTTGTTTTTGGTATATACTGTAGAGCTTTGGGTTTGAAGATTAAAAGATGAATGAGATGATAAGAAAATTAAGCTGAAATTTTAGCTGAAATCCTATCTTTATATCTAGATGTGGTAAAATTTAGAACATACCACCTTTTGTTTGAAGCCACCCATTTTCAACAAATATATATTAGAAAAAATATTGAATCACTTGACTTGCATGTGTTGCTTGTTTTAACAGGCTAGTTAAACAATTAATAGCTCTAAATATATAATCTTGGTTTGAACACTGGGTTTTTACCTGTTAAGTTGCATTTGTTGTTAAAAAGGATAAACTAACATGAACAGAGAGCTGCCTGTGGGAGAAAAGCAAGCCATTTTGAAGATGGGTGAAGAGGGAAAATTGGTCAGAGCCAATGCACAACCACTGGTGTATTAACAACCAGACATTGAAGGAGTAGGCCAAGAAGAACAACTTAACTTAACTTAGCCCTTAATAAAAAACTTTGTGAGAGAAGAAACACTAAGCAGTGCTTTAGGCTCGCTTGGCTGCTTCTGGAAAATGTTTCCTTATATCATTTTAGAGGATGTAACTCACAATGGTAGCAGCAGAATGTATGGAGAAGTCTACAGAAACATTCTGTCAAAATACAGAGAAACATATCCAATCAAATTGGCAAAAAAAAAAGACTGGCCAATTCAGTCACCAGACCTTAATCCAATAGCGCAGCATTTAACCTCCTGAAGAGGAGACTGAAGATCCCCAAAATAAACAACTGAAAAGCTGTGGAACAAGCCTAGAAAAGCATAAAAAAACATTTGGTGATCACAGTGGCTCACAACCCGGTCGGGTTCTGAAAGCCTGCGCTGACCAGCTAGCACCAGTGTTCACTGAGATATTCAACCTCTCAATGGAACAGTCTGTTGTCCCCTCATGCTTCAAGCAGTCCACCATTGTTCCTGTCCCGAAGAAACCCCAGCCCACTTGCTTTGTGCTGAAGTCCACTATCAACTCTTTAGTCTTGCTGACGTTCAGGAGAAGATTGTTCTCCTGGCACCATCTCTCCAGGTTTTTAGTTTCCTGTAGGTAGGCTGTCTCGTCGTTGTTGTCATACCAACCACTAAACATCAACGGGACCCCAGTAGAGAGAGTGGACAGTTTCCGGTACCTAGGTGTTCAGATTACACAGGACCTGTCTTGGTTCTGTCACATCAACACCCTGGTGAAGAAGGCCCGGCAGCATCTGTACCACCCGAGACGCATAAGGGACTTCAATCTACCCTTACAGGTGCTAAAGACTTTCTACACCTGCACCATTGAGAGCGTCCTGACGGGTAGCATCACTGCCTGGTTCGGGAACAGCACCATGCAGGACAGGCGAGCCCTCCAGAGGGTAGTGCGGTCAGCTGAACGTACCATCCACACCAAGCTCCCTGACCTGCAAGACATCTACAGCACGCGGTGCCGAACCAGAGCCAGGAAGGTTGTAAAAGATCTCGGCCATGCCAACAATGGACTCTTTTCTTTGTTGCGTTCAGGGAAACACTTCCACTCCCTGAAAGCAAACACAGAGAGAATGAGGAGAAGCTTCTTCCCGCAGGCCATCCGGATCTTAAACCAGGAGACACCCAGGATCTAGGACTGGACATCTCTCTCCATCCCCACTGTTCTATGTAACCAAAAAGCTATACCAAATATGTTATATTTCCTCCAGGATGTCACTAGCCAATGGGGTACGAAAGAAAAAATGATTGACATGAGTTCTGTAACAACTACCTGCAGTCAGATATGTCCTGACTGATGACAGAAAACATGGGCACCTAACCCCGACCTGGCAGGACGTATCCGTCATTTGGTCTGTCAATGCAGCATTGAAACCTGATTTTACTGATGTTTTATCAGGGAAAAATATGTGACAGTGTCTTCTGTAAAGCCTGTGCTTGACCTTTTAAAAGGCAAGCTCTTATTCCCTGACCCCAAAAACACAAGTCTAGCAGAAAATATCAAGACAAAAATTTGTGCTGTACTTGATCAGAAGTATAGCCCATTTAAACTTCAAGAGCTCCTGAGAAAGGCCAACCCTTCTTGACCCAAGGTACAGGGGTCACTTTATAGAAACAGCAATCATAAGTGACACAAGAGATGATGGAGGTGTCAGAAGAAAGAAAGGAAGGTGGAAAATGCACTGAATATTTGACAAATGTTATTCATGTAAATATATTTTATGATATAATTTTTTTTTTTTAAAGATAACCGCTGGCCTTCACACTTTACAGTGTCTAACAAAGTAGTGGCAGAAGATAATATGGATACAACACCTCCAGCTTAAAAAAAAACAGGCTATTTAATATACTGAGGCACAGATTTACTCAACCGTCTACCAATGTGCTGCCAAAAAGAGTGCAAGCTGATGCTGAAATGACACGGTACGTACACGAAGAGGCACTAGATACCTCAGAAGATCCTCTGCTGTGGTGGCGAGATAATCGCAGGTTTCCTTTGATGTCCAAATTTGCAAAAAGTACATGTGCATTTGTGCAAGTACTGCTTCAGAAAGAATGTTCAGTACAGCTGGCAATATTGTGACCCCAGTTAGATGTTGTCTTGAGCCAGAGAAAGTCAACATGCTATTTTTTCTTTCCTGTAATCTACCAAACCATTAAGAAGCAGGATCAGCCTTGTCTGGAAATTTGACATTTATGGCCTTTTCTGTTGTTATAGTCATAGTTTATTGTAATTTTTGTTATTGATCACACATCAGAACTCACAACACAAATCTTGTATTATAAATTGAAAAAAATATAAATCGCATACTAATATTTTGATAAAGTGGTAGCATAAGAATATAAAATCGTGTAGGTTGACCAATAAAGGGAGATTAGAGAATATATCCCCAAAACACTCCTCAGAAAAATACACATTCTCCTTGTTTTCCAGTTTCTTAATTTTGCAAGATTCCATTTAATGCAAGAAACAAAAGATTAAAAAGTAAACAAACTTATACAGTAACTTTACATGCAGTATAGAAAGAAGCTAAATGTAACCAATTAAAAATCCTGTATGTGTTAATAAATTCCACTGGATAGCTGTTATGAAACGTGTGAGATCACTGTAAAGATTTACACCACTGACCAGATCGCACAGACACATCCACCCAACTTTTTATCTTAATTCTTACTGATTTATGAGCAGACTGATTAATTTAACGTACATGCCATCACCACAGACACACCAGTACACACAGCTAGCAATGTAATTTACTCACCATATGAAGGCTTTTCCAGTTCGCCGAAAAATCTGCAGCATTTCTGGGAGGAAGAAATACGTGTTTCTTTTCTTCTTTCGGTTTGGGCGCCATGTGTTCGTAAAAGTATTTCCTTTTTTTGCCTGCTTTGGCTTTTTCCTTATATAATGTAGTTTTGTTGTTAGTAGTGGGTTGCTTTAATTGTACTTTAGACATGTCTAACAGGGGAACAGAACTGTAAACGAACCCACAGTTTATTTCAACTTAACTGTAAAGTTAGACGCGCACCGTATCATCTAAGTCATACATTTATTTCTGTGTATATACGATGATGAGGATGACCGATAACAGATTTTCCAGTAAAGCGATACAAATAAATAAATACCTCCTCTAGTAAAAAAAAATGCTGATTACAAATAGTGATATAGCAAAGTTAAATCCCCACATCCAGAGCATGTAACAACCATGCTGTCAGTTCTTCCGGTTTGTGTGCAGCACTTACAACCGTCCGTTCGTGGGAAAACAAACAGTTCCGGAGTTATTCTGCACAACCACGTATTAAGTTTATTTTAGATAGTGTTGTTAACATACATATACATTGTGTTTTCCCATAGATTGTGGTTGGTGGAGGAAAATATAGTACTGTGCAAATGTTTCATTTAGTACTGGACATTGTTTCATTTAACGTATTAATTAGGGTGTATTTAAAATGTTAATGTTTAAACAAGAATGCACTAACCCATGTGAGTTTTTTTTTACTTTAATTAATCAATTTAATTAGGTTTATTTGACATGTAAAACACTACATCAATTTCTTTACACAATCCCAATCAGTATTTGTGTTAGACATGATTGGGTCTTACAATATGAAGGATGTTTAAGAAAACATCAGGTAAAGATTCAAATAAATGTCCATGCCAAGTTGCACATAACATTGATGAACATTATGATGTTTGCATCAGCATACTAGTATAACACCAATTATATTACACTAATATATACACCTATTATATATAATTATATTGTCGCTTGATCTTAGTGCAGTTTTTGACACCATTGATCATACTATTCTACTTGTTAGGTCAGAAAAATTTGTTGGGGTTATGGGAACAGCCCTCTTCTGGTTTAGGTCTTATTCTAGATCTAAAATGTTGACTTCTTTAAGCAAACAGGATTTTTTTGATGTTCCACAAGGTTCTGTTTTAGGCCCACTGCTTTTCTCCTTATATATGCTATCCTTTGTTCAAACATGGCATTAGCTTCCACTGTTACACTGACAGTTATGTTTCAGCAAAGTCAGATGAAAGACACCAGCTTATTAAGATTGAAGTATGCGTAAAGGACATTAGGCAGTGGGTGCTTACTAACTTCCTCCTACTTAATTCTGACAAGAAAGACATGCTTGTACTAGGACCACATGAATCCAGAAGTAAACTTTCTGATAACAGAGTGACTTTGAATGGCTTTTCGGTTTAATCAGACCAGAATGTTTATTGGTGTGTCCTGGAATTTAGATTTTATTGCATAGAAGGATCTGCTAGCTTTATCAGCAAGCATCTGAGTGTACAGCTTGTATATCAGTGTAAATTTGCTGTCCTCTCAAAATAACTCAACACAGCCATTAAAAGTGACAACACCCCTAAGTGAAAATGTCCAAATTGTGCCCAAAGTGTTAATATTTTGTGTGGCCACCATAATTTTCCAGCACTGCCTTAACCCTCTTAGGCATGCAGTTCACAGAGCATCACAGGTTGCCACTGGAGTCCTCTTCCACTCCTCCATGATGACATCACGGAGCTGGTGCATGATAGAGACCTTGCACTCCTCCACCTCCTGTTTTAGGATGCCCCACAGATGCTCAATAGGGTTTAGGTCTGAAGACATGATTAGCCAGTCCATTAGCAAGGCAGTGGTCATCTTGGAGGTGTGTTTGGGCTCGTTATCATGTTGGAATACTCACCTGTTTCCCAGTCTCTGAAGGGAGGGGATCATGCTCTGCTTCAGTATGTCACAGTACATGTTGGCATTCATGGAAGGATTGTAGCTCCCCAGTGCTGGCAGCACTCATGCAGCCCCAGACCATGACACTCCCACCACCATGCTTGACTGTAGGCACACTTGTCTTTGTACTCCTCACCTGGTTGCCACCACACACGCTTGACACCATCTGAACCAAATAAGTTTATCTTGGTCTCATCAGACCACAGGACATGGTTCCAGTAATCCATGTCCTTAGTCTGCTTGTCTTCAGCAAACTGCTTGCAGCTTTCTTGTGCATCATCTTTAGAAGAGGCTTCCTTCTGGGACAACAGCCATGCATACCAATTTGCAAAATGCAGTGTGTGGCATATGGTCTAAACACTAACAGGCTGACCTCCCACCCCTTCAACAATGCTGGCAGCATTCATACATCTATTTCCAAAACATAACCTCTGTATATGACGCTGACCACATGCACACAACTTCTTTGGTCAACCATGGCATGGCCTGTTCTGTGTGGAACCTGTCCTTTTAAACCGATGTATGGTCTTGGCCTCCGTGCTGCAGCTCAGTTTCAGGGTGTTGGCAATCTTCTTATAGCCTACACCATCTTCATGAAAAGCAACAATTCTTTTTTCAAATCCTCAGAGACTTCCAGTGACCAGTATTAGAGAGTGAGAGCGAGAACACCAAATGTAACACACCTGCTCCCCATTCACACCTGAGACCTTGTAACACTAACGAGTCACATGACACTGGGAGAGAAAACTGCTAATTGGACCCAATTTGGACATTTTCACTTAGGGGGTACTCCCTTTTGTGGCCAGCGGTTTAGACATTAATGGCTGTGTTGAGTTATTTTGAGAGGACAGCAAATTTACACTTTATACAAGCTGTACACTCATTATAGTACATTGTAGCAAAGTGTCATTTCTTCAGTGTTGTCGCATGAAAAGATATAATAAAATATTTACAAAACTGTGAGGGCTGTACTCGCTTCTGTGAGATACTATATAGTCAAGTTGGAATCAGAAGAAGCTTTTGAGCCTTTTATAAGTATGTACACCATATTTTCAGAAATAAATTCCTTCCAACTAATGCAATCAAATGTTTGATGATTAAGAACTAATTGCACAACACACAGCAGTGGTACTTCTAACAGCAATCCCATGTATCTCCAGGCTGTCCACATGTAACTTCTTCAGCAATGATGAAACCCTAACCAGAAGTATAGCATCAGGATGGAACAGGCAGGCAAAACCTTTATTAGTTTTTCTGCATCATTTAGATACATTATATTTCTTAGCTTTGCAATATTTCTGAGATGAAAGAAGGCTACCATAGTAGTATTTTCCGAATGGAATCAATAACCACACCAAGGTCTTTTACAGCTGCACATGATAAAACAGAAATGCCATCCAGAGTTACTATGCAATCTGAAAGCTTATTTCTGACTACACACAGTCCTAGCACAAGCACTTCTGTCTTGTCAGAACTAAGTAGAAGGAAGTTAGTAAGCATCCACTGTCTGATGTCATTTACACTTTATTCTTTACACTTTATTCTTAACTCTTTAAATTTTATTAAACTGATGCCACTCATCTGACTTTGCTGTAACATATAACTATTTACCATGAGCATAACAGCCAATTGAAGCTAACACCATATTTACAAATAATTTTACCCAGAGATAGAATGTATAAAGAAAAAAGCAGTTGGCCTATAAAATACCCTTGTGGAATACTGAACTACACCTTGGTATGCATAGAGAAGACACATGCTGCATGTTTGCTAAATCATTCAAGCTGTATATTTATAGTACGTGTTTTTACAGGGGTTTTATTCCTAGTTGATTTTGCTACAGAATTAAATAAAAATCTAGTATAATTTGTGATATTTCCACTTAGGGTAGAGAGAGATATGGGTAGAAAGTGCTGCTACATCATCTAGACTGTAGCAAAATACAGATTCTAAGTATTCAGTCAGCTGAATACTGTCGGGTTCGGTGGGGTCCAATGGTGAACTAATTAGGATTGATAACTCTTGGACACTATTGATACCTTGGACACTAGTGGTACCAGACGTGAATGCATGTTTGTCATGGTAACATGGGGTCTGTAAATAATAATCAACAGAATTGACTTATTTTTTGTGGCTACGTATGTTATGTTAGTATAAAAACTTTTAATGTGTTGAATTTATGTCCAGGTTTGTGGGTGATGTGTAGATTATTATCATTAATAACTACAGCACCTCTCTGTTAACTAGGAATCTACAAAAAACAGGACAAATCTCAGAGCAACTCTGAGCAAGGAAAATTCAAAAACTTTTATCTTAGAGAGGAGGCAGGGCTGACCACATTTCTAGCTATGACACATTCTTGTGAAGACTGATTGGTTGTTCAATAAATAAAAGCTGCTTATTTAAAATATGGTCTATTATAAGCCTTCACTTTGTCTCTGTGTTAAGATGTTCCAGGCTAAATTGTGTAGGGATTACATCCAGGCCGACAATATTTGAGTTGTGTTAACATCTGTATGTTACAAATGCGATGATGATAATGGAAAATATAGCCTTCTTAAGCAGGAGATCATGCTGTGGTCTCTCCACCATCTAAACCCTAACACAGTTAAATTTACAAGCCTTGGACCAATCCCATGGCCCTAATGGATGCATTAATGAGGACTGCCAAATGATGGCAGCAACCTGTAAGCTTATCAGCCACAGAAATTGTAGAGACAGTGGTGATAAATCAGTTCATGTGGTCCTTGATGACAGATAAATGCCAAGCTGTTGGATTCCAAGGGAATAGCACTGCCAGAGAGTGCTGGATGCACTGGTGTGAGCCTTGGCCTGCATCTAACAGTCACAAACTTCACTAGCAATGGTAAGTAACTAGAAAGAAGCACAGAGTTCTTGCACCATTTTGAGTTGATGAAAATACTCACACCACCACTGCAAGCCGTGTTGTCAAATCCAATGTAGTCCAGTTTATTGTCCAGGGAGCAAATATTTGAAAGTAGAATGGACGTGAGACCCATTGCATGTGTTACAAGTGCAATATCTTTTTGGTTTGGTTTTTATTATTGTGGCAGGTGGAGGTCGGTAAGTTATTATTAGGCATTGGGTTATTCATTGGTTGGTGCTGATAGAGGAGGTTGGATTATGTCTATATCGCACCTAAACGAGCGTCACTTCCCGGGATCCCGTTTCGCTTCCGGTTTATGGACTGAGGGCTGTTGTGATTTTGCTTCGCAGGACGAGCGCGGAAACTGTAGTCATCTCCGTGGCTGCAGATATCGTGGCTTTGACTTATTGTTCGTGGTGTGTGTCTCATCTGTTTATGCGACCATATTCAGTCAATACAATGCCGTGTATGGGCGGATTACGACTGTTATTTTCCCTCGTGTATCCTGATCAGCTTCACCAGCTGAATGATTAAACTGAAACTATACTTCGCATTGCAACTATGGAGTATTATCTTCACCTCTACTGACTCCCGGGTCCCTGCGCCTGTTATGAGTGATAGGGGCATGCAGTGACGTCACCGCTGTCTTGTTCTTCGTTGGACGTTCGTGAATGCCATTTTAATGCGGTTGTGAATCCGCTAATGGTGTGGGAGTGCTCTCTTGCACTGAGATGGTCCAGTTGTGTTTTTACTTAATTGATTTATTAGTTATTTTTGGTTAAGCTCTGTATCATTGCCAATGTACTGGTGTGATTATTTGTTTTCTCTCTGTTCCAGTGACAATTGGCTTTGTTCTTTATTCTTTAATTTGATTTAATTTTGTTAATTTGTTAGTGTGTTTGGCAGGCAATAAGTGTCAGCTGTGTTGCCTGCCTAAACCTTGTTAAACATTTTTGTGTGTGTGTGTGTGCGCGCGCGCGTTCTGTTATTCTGTTTTACAGGAGCTGCAGACCTTTTCTGAAGAGCAGCGCTGAAGTCTTTAGGTGGTGATTTACGGACTGCTGTGATTTACCGTGTGGGGCTTTTGGGAGTGGTGTAAGTTTGCAGTGTACGTAAAGGCCTGTACGGCCGGTCATTTAGCCCAGGCTGCAGCTCCTTGTCTTTTCTGGACCATTTGTATGATTGTGGTTTTATAAGTGAATGCATTTTAAATTTCCTTTGTCATTAAATTCAATAAACAGTGTTCCATTTTTATACCAGTACCTCTGTCTCCATTGTCAATTTGCCACAAAGTGGGGAACTTGTGCACAGTATTTTCAATCAATTCCTTGGGTGAGATTGCCAGGGTGGCGTAGTCGGGCATTGTTAACCCTTTAGGGTTCTTAAATCATTTAAATTCATTTAACTCGTACCCTCCCTCTGCCATCTGGCCACATTATGATGTGTAGATTTCGGGTACGAAGACACGCCCACTGCTGCTGAGCTGCGCTTTGACATGGAGCACACCTGTGCCACGTAATTAGTGCAGCGTGTTAGTGGCTAAAAGCACATTTGAGTGGGGCTTTTTAATTTCTCTTCCGTGTGCATCCTGTGTGGGCCGAAAAGGTCTTTTGGCTATATCTTCCTGTTGCTTTCTCCTGGCGAGTTGCCTGCTTTATACCTTTTTATTTTTCAGTCGCGTAGCATAGCGGGGTTTTTTTTGGGAAGGGGGAAACTTTTTGAAATATATATATATATATTTTTTGTTTTGTTTTTCAGGTGTGGCCAAAGAGCGCTAGCTGCTGTTTTGCTACGGCTATTTCATTAGTTGCTGTTTAGCTTACTGCTGTTTTTATTTCGTTTATGTATATCTTTCAGAGTTGTTTTTAAACTTCATTATTGGCTTACAGTCGGCATTGAATACTTGACTTGTATGTCAGTAGACACCGAAATCTGTGACCTATCGTATGTTGTGACCTTAGAGGGCGCTGTTGCTAAAATGCAGCTTAAAATAGGTCGTCTAGCGAAGTTCGCTACTAAACAGCGTAAATGCAAAATCTTGCGTAAATCTTTGTTGCGAGAACGCGCCAAGCACGTTACATTCAACGCTGTACATTCATTTTTTTTTTACCCTGAAACTACCCTGAAAGTCATTTATTAATTAAGGCTAAAAAAAAAAAGTAGTCAGATGCTGATGCGTTAGACTGTTAATTATATATTAATTATAATTAAATAATTTATATATTAAATATATAACAAGATTTATTTATTATTATTATTATTATTCCAAATTTGAATTAATGAAATTTTAAAACAGCTGAATTATTGTTATTCAGTAATAAAGTGCAGAATAAAATACTGGAATTCATTATTGTTCTCTAAAAAGGATTTGGGTCTCATGTCAACAGAAACAAACTTGCAGGACGCTCACAAAATATGATAAGGTGCTATTACAGGTTATCAGAATCCGTTACCTCCCTCTATTTCACATGCAATGAATTGAATGTTCTTAGGGCTATCAAGTGTCACGCATTGATCATGACACTCATTTCAGTCTTTTGTAACGCTCTCCCGCCAAACCATTTATCATATTTTATATGCCGCAGCGCCCAAAATGTATCTATCCGCACCGCTGTCTCTATGGAACTGGGCAGGAATCAAGCGCGTCTCCCCCGGAGTTCTTAGTCGAGCCTGACACTTATCAGCCAGTCAAAAAAGAGGCTATGCAATAGCTAATCAGAAAATAGCACTATTGTATCTGGGTAAGATTTTAACGCAAAAACCTATGAAAAAAAAATTCATTAGAGAGGGTATTTTCGATGGTCGGTTTGAACAAAACAACAACACAAAACAGCTTGTCTCTGGACGGGACATTGTCCTCAATCATGACCCTAAAAATGGCTGGGCTTGTGCTGAACTGTTTTATATGGGAGCACCATCACACACACACACACACATTAATAAATGGAAATTGAACAGATAATTTGTATTTGGTAGAAATGTGGGTAGTGATCCTGGTGAAACAGTTTTTTTTTTTTTTTTTTTTTTTTTGGTGAGGTTGGGGTAAGGTCACTCTTACCTGTCTTCAGAATTTGAGAGCCCTGACAAATGATAAAGGAGTCCAAAAAGGCAACAGACGCTTGCAATAAACAACACCAATCATAATTTCTCTCTCTCACACACGCGCGCGCACACACACACACACAATTTAATAAATGGAAATAGAACAAATACTTTGTATTTGCTTAAAATGTGGTTAGTGATCCTGATGAAACAGTTTGGGGGGGGTGGTTGGGTGGTTTTAGGGGGGGGGGGGGTCACTGTGGGGTTAGAGATGTCACTCTTGCTTGTCTTCAGAACTTGAGAGCCCTGTAAGCTACAAGTGATATCTGTTCACAATGGATATTCAAATGGTTATGAATCTTAAACAGTTTCTTTTAGGGGGAAAATATCCCAAGGACGCTAATAAGCATCAGCGTTACATCCTGAAACGGAAAGCCTCGAATTTCTGCATGGTTGGTAAGTAATTAGCAGAGGAGCAAAATGTAAAGGTTGGTAAGGACATAACTATGTCTATAAAATAGGCCTAATTCATCTAATATAAGTTATGCTGCCTAAAATTTGACTTTGCAAATGCCAGTAAAGTTACTTGAATATGTTCATTTGCACCCTCATTTATATACTTTAAAAATATCACCCTAATCACACTGAATCCATATTTATTTGAATTACTTTTGTGTGACTGATTAACCATTATATGTTATGCTAACTAAAGGGCACACTGCATGTCCCTGTAGTCAAATTATTTTGAAACCTTTCCAGGGATATCATAATTTTTGTCCAGGCCAGTTTCATTAATTTATTTATTATTGTTATTTTTTTTAATAAATGCTTCTATTGAACATCAAATCATGCAATTTCTGATTTTTATTAATTTTGTTGGTAAATGTGTATTTGTTTATTAGTTTTGTCAGTTTCAATTTATTTCAGTGACATTTCTGTGTTTCTTTTTGGAAGGGGAGAGTACCAACAATTTTTTCTGCATCTATACATCTACATGCAAGTGCAAGGATTTGATTAAGTTTGACAGTTCATACTATTTTTAAAAAGGATCTTATGATTCTGATTTATATAATGTTTTAAATTAATTTTTTCCAGATGACAATTTTTTACATTCGACACAAGGGATCCAGCCTGGTGAAAAAATGTAAAGTTGTTTACGTTGCAGAAGAGGCCGACAAGCTGTTTCAGGAGTTTCATTGTAGCAACATAGGTGCACATTTTGGCCAGCTTAAAACTAGAGATGCCATTTCTCAGCGGTACTACTGGCCTGGCATGTCAGCAGACATAGAGAAATGGGTAGGCTTATGCACTGTATTAACATATCCCTCATTAACTTCATAAATTCAGTACCTTTTTAATTAGATAATAATAACAAATTCATTTAATTAAAATGTCCAGGTATCACAGTGTACAGTGTGCCAGAAAAATACGAAAGATATAAAGCTGAAGACGGACCTCAAACCGATCAAGGTAACAAGAGCAAATTTGTATATTAAACTATAATATAATTTTCCCACTTTATTTCTTGATAATGTATATTTACATAACATGTATTGTGTACATATTTACAAAATATGTAAAATATTAATATCTTAATTATAATTTTTTTTCTTTTCATGTCTGTTTTTGCAAGTCAAGACTCCATTCGAACTGTTTGGAATGGACTTAATTGGAAAGTTGGCCAAATCTGACCAGGAAAATCAGTATATATGTGTAATAGTAGACTATTGCACAAGATGGGCACAGGCATATCCCCTTAAAACAAAGTCTGCTAAAGAGGTTACACAGTCCATATTAAAATTTGTTTACCAATTTGGAGTGCTGGAACAAGTTTTAACAGATCAAGGCAGAGAGTTTGTCAACACAGTAAGTATATTCTGCTTCACAAATATTTTTAATTTATGGAATGTTCTTTGTTTAAAGTTTTATGTGAAATGACAAACAATGTTATTAACATATTATATAAATACATATATTCTGTAGATCAACACTGAGGTCTGCAAAATCCTTGGTATAAAAATAAATCTTTGTGCCCCATACCACCCTCAGACCAACAGATTGGTGGAGAGGCTCAATGGCACTTTACAGAGGTGAAGAATGCATCCACAACAGTTAATAAACATAATTACAGAAGAACCTTTTCATTTGTTTTTATATACATTGTACCTGTTTAAATTTGGGAAACATCTAGTCTGTGTTTTTTTAGATCAATGCATGTTCCTTCTGTGTAAATACAATAAAAGAGGTGAACACAAACACAAAAGTATTTCCCAGTGAATCGCTGAAAGCATGTTCTGTAGACAGAATAGTCCAAATGTGAGATTTTTTGCCTCTAACAGATGTATGTTATGTAAGTCAGAGAACAACAGATATAATAATATAATAGTAGAAAAACAAATGACTGATATGAAAGATATAAAAATATTGTATATCTGAAATTTTTTGTTGTTTGGACAAAGTAAATCTTCATAACGTTATATTACCTTGTTTGTTGTATAGAAACAAAAGGGAACATGCAGGAACATGTTTTACAGAGAAGACTTAAGTGGTTCTAAAATTTTGACACCTGTATATTTGTTCCTGTCATATTTTGAACACATTTTTAGAGCCCTTGCTAAACTAGTTGAGGACAAACCCAATACCTGGAACCAATATTTGGAAGCAGTCACGAAATAGAGGGGAAAAGTGTTGACCTTGTTGATTCAGATGGCCAGCCAACATGCAAGGTCAACATTGACCATCTGAAAAAGCATCATGAGGAGACTCCAAGGATACCTTACAAGTTGAGAAGGCATCAACAATTTGTCCCCTCTCAGCCACCCAATAAAGCCTCATCTCCTCCTCCACCTTCAGGCTTCTCTCCTCCTCCACCTTCAGGCTTCTCTCCTCCTCCACCTTCAGGCTCCTCTCCTCTTCCACCTCCAGCTGCAGACTACAGTCCTCCTGCAACTGCTGACCCCACTCCTTCTCTAGCTGCTCACTGCTCTCTTCATGTATCTGCTCAAACCTCCATTCATGAAAAGTGTAAGTATCTTGGATAAACATTTCTGTTTATTCAGTCTCTTGTACTTCACATTTTAAAATTCTTTTCATATGAAAAAAGATTTGATATGCAGGTTTTACTTTTGTCTATATATAGTAAATAAAAAATAACCCACATTTTGATAAACTACATACAAGTTATTTAAACGTATATATTTTTGTCACACAAAGGCATACAAGATGCATGGGGAGGCAATAAGTCACATGTCCTCCTGTCAAGAATAGGGCCCTATAAACTATTTTATTGGGACTGCTCCCAATCAAGAGCTCGAGAGTGAGGTGAGCTGATTTTAATGACAGAATTATATATTTGCACTGTATCTAAGTTTTATCAAAGGTTATACTATCCTTAACTTATTAACATTTATGTACTCATTATTAACCTGCCTCAGGTGATCAATGCATACATGGCCCACACTGTAAAGAGCAACAATCAGATACGAGAAAAGAAAGCACTTCATATTGATTCCTTTGAAATGACACGCATATGGGAGAGAAGGGGCTCAAGATTGAAAGTAGGCATGGTTATTTCTCTGTAAAGCCTTTTTAAGTGTATTATATTTTTAAAAAAAAACTGGATATTGGCTGTAAGATGACTACTAATTTATTTATTTATTTTTGGTAACCTTTGAGAATTGAAATATAACTAATAGATGTAAAGGAATATGAGTAATAACAATTTCTATAGGCAATATTTCCTTCGGAAAGAAGAAGCCTTATTTTGGATCCCCTGGGAAATGATTCAAAGAAACTCCAACAGTGTTTGCAGTCCACAAGGTAACCATTTAATCCATACAAACAGACAGGCATAACAATGACATTGAAACATTGTCATCGGTGAATGAACTGCACTGAATAGCTCTTCATCATGGCACTTGTTTGTGGGTTCGATATACTTTATTAGGCAGCAATTGGACATTTTGTCCACAAAGTTGTTGTGTTGGACGGGCCAAATTGTGAGGGTTAGATGATTGGGTCAGAGCATCTCCAAAACTACAGTTCTTGTGGGGTTTCCTGGTCCAACAAAGGAACAGTGGTGAACTTGTGACAGGCTCATGGGTGGCCGAGACTCGTTGGCTCCTTGATTAAAGACTGGCCTGTATGGTCCGATCCAACAGACGTGTTACTGTAGCTCAAATTGCTGAAGAAGTTCATGCTGTTCATGCTCGACAGGTCAAAACTGTTTTAGCAGCAAAAGGGGGACCTATACAGTATGTATAAACATGTAATTGGCATATTCTTACTTTTCTTACCTTTTAGGGCCCTCATCAGAAAACAAGGCTGCCATATATCGAGGTGGGCATCCAGCACAGATGCACACAGTTGTCAGGAAGATGCCACCTCATGTGGGATATTTGTCCTGAAAGTAGGTTTATGTTTTTGTCATTTCATTTGTTGTATCAGCCATTTTCTATCTGCTTTTATTATTATTGTGATTATTTATTATTGTTATTTAAACAATGTTTTGTCACAAAATACTTTGGTTTCTATTGTATTAACAGTTTGGTGGTCTATATTTTAATTATCTTCTAAACAATAATAAATCAGTTATAAATTTGCCATATTAGTATGCAGAGAAACTAGTCAGAGGAGCCTCTGACATTTCCTAACAACACTGCTGCAGTAAATCTGTATCAGAGACAGATTGCAGAGACCCTGCTAAATGAGACTAGTACATTTGATCATTTCTGTGGTTTTAACTTATGTAATACATTATTTAAATGATTAACACATGCATGCAATTATTGACAAGTTGTATTGTTTTTAATGGTGACCAGATAACCTATCTGAGCTGTGCCACAACTGTGGGAAGAAGAGCAATGGGCAAACAGAGAGTGAGGGGAAAAAAATGAACCATCATCATGTACATCATGGGTAAAATGCTGTTAAAATAAGGCAGTTAATGACAGTGTTCTGACCATTCTGAACCCCTTGTACATGGCATCTGTCTTGAAATAGAATGTTGTATGTGGATCCCAGCTCAGATGTTTCAGATATTAACTTTGAAATGTTTCCTTTCAGTGTGACGTGTGTGTGACCGTTGGTTTCACACAGTGTGTTCAAGAGCCCGATCCCATTAAGTCCTACAGCTGTGCCGAGTGCACATTTTAAGAATCTCCTCCATTCCCCTGTTATTATTTACTATTTATATTTTAGTATTAAATTTACCATTAAAACAAATAAGTTGTAAAAATGTGTCTTTTTTTATGATTATTATTTTTAGCATTATTAGCAGAATTAGATTTCTTTGAAAGATTACATGTATTTTACACAACAACAGTATTAAATGGGATATATGATTTACATTTGTGGTTAAAATTAGTAGTTACGTTCATGAGACACTTGAGGACACAATCATATTTAAGTAATCTGGTGTGTTCGACATTATCAACCACATAACAGTATGGTCATTATTTTTATGGCTTTGTGGAGAACATTCAATTCAATTTGGTGTGAAATAGAGGGAGGTAACGGATTCTGATAACCTGTAATAGCACCTTATCATATTTTGTGAGCATGCTGCAAGTTTGTTTCTGTTGACATGAGACCCAAATCCCTTTTGGAGAACAATAACGAATTCCAGTATTTTATTCTGCACTTTATTACTGAATAACAATAATTCAAATGTTTTAAAATTTGTTTAATTCAAATTTGGAATAATAATAATAATCTTATTGTTATATATTTAATTTATATAATTATTTAATTATAATTAATATATATAATTAACAGTCTAAAGCATCAGCATCTGACTACTTTTTTTTAGCCTTAATAAATGACTTTCAGGGTAAAAAAAAAAGCAGTCATTAAAACAGAGAATGCAAAAGCATTTGAATAACTTTGTTTTTTTAAGTACTTTAAATGAGTCTTTAGTTCAAGGCGCATGCAACTGTTTCTTTGCAGCACGCGTTGAATGTAACGTGCTTGGCGCGTTCTCGCAACGAAGATTTACGCAAGATTTTGCATTTACGCTGTTTACGTAGCGAACTTCTCTAGACGACCTATTTTAGCTGCATTTTAGCAACAGCGCCCTCTAAGGTCACAACATAAGATAGGTCACAGATTTCGGTGTCACACCTTATACTTATTCCTAGTACAAGTTTATTGAATTAACCGGTTCTTTATTACTTTCTCTTAAGCCGCTTCGGTGCTTTTTTAAATTAATCTGTTTTTACCGGTTATCCATGGACTGTTATTTGTATTGTGTTTCTTTTTTTTTGTTTCCTTTGTTTTTATGAGCGTGGGTTTACCGCATATATATATTCACCTACGACTATCGGACGACGAACTGTGATTAGTGGGTGTTAACAGAGGGAGTGTATATTTCTTATTTTTGGTTTATCCCTTTTTATTGGTTTATCAATGTGTTAACTATTATGCACTGCTTTGTGTGGTTTGTCCCTTCTGTAAAGGCGGACCTAATCTAGTTTATTCTCAATTGTCGGTAACTAATCGGTAAACTGTACATGATATCCTTTTTTTTAAGAGTAATTTTTTTAAAAGTATTTTTAAGAGCAAACGATTTTCTTTTTTGTAAAATAAAGTTGTACTAATTTTTTTGGAAAGTCACGTCTGTCTTCAATCCCATCCGAACCAGCTGGGTCCTTCATATTATTGTAACTTTTTTTGGTTTAACTTATTTTTCATAGTAACCCAGGTGGCGTAGTCGGTTCTTTTCCATTCTCAATACCTTAACCAGAAAGGTTACACATGCTTTGCCGCTCTGCCGGCGTCCCCACTGGAGGCCTCAAGTTTCTCAAGATCATTATGCAGGTTTGTAGTTGCATGATTACTGTGCTTTAACAGTATCTGGCGGTTGCATACATCAGCACTGCTGTACTTTTAAAAGTAGTGCTAAACACATAAAGAATATCATTTTGTATCCAACTTGGAATTAACCATTGTTTTCATTCTCAGAGTGTACATTTCCCCCCATGGTACTCCCTAAATACTGTACCATCAGCATGTGGACTTTGCAACAAGGAGAGAACCCGCTGGATCTTGTTTGCATAAACATTGTGTAATATCGGAGCCCTACCCCCACCTTGGCTACTCAGACCACATCTCTGTTATGCTAATTCCAGCATACAGGCTGATCGTCAGACGCTTTAACCCAATTTTAAATCAGGTAAAATCCTGACCAGCAAGAGCCATCTACGGTACCTAATGCAAACAGTGGAAACAAGCACTTCATGATAACTGCAAAAAGAATGATGTATGTGTATGAAAGTGAGTATAGGTGATGTGACTGTCTCAATTGCAAGCAAAGAAGCAGTTGAGTTCCTCTGCCAATGAGGCTTTAGCCTTGTCTGTTTTTGTAATTTGTGAGGTGCTGGATACACAGCCAGAGTTGTCATGGGTTGTTGTGAGTGTAGTGATCCTCTATCTTTCTTTTGTACTCCACTTTTGCACCATGGTTGGCGCTGTGTACTGTAGAGAGCTTTGTCTTTGGACCAGAAAGCAGCATTGTGGGCTTTTAAGTGGATCTTAATTTCTTTATTCAATTTCTATATTAACACAGTTCTTAATGTAACTGAGTACTGTTGATGGGTGGCTCTTCTGAGCCCTGGTTCCTGAAGGCATCCAAGTTAGTCCTCTCAAAAAAATCTTGAAGTTGAGAAGCGGATCATTCTGGATATTTATTCAGTCATGATGATGGGAGATTTCCTTCTTAATTGGGTGTATTTGTAATTAAGAGCACTGAAATGTGGTCTGACTAACCCAAGTGGGGCAGGGGTTGATCTATAGACTTTCTTGAAGTTTGAGTAAGCCTCAAAACAATCTGTGGAGAGTCTGGTGTCCTGGCTATCTCATCCCCTATATCTCATCCCTTATATTCTGTGCCTTTAGAAATTTGCTTGCAATAGCTTGGTTACATCAAAGTCCTTTGGTTAAGGCATGTACAGTAGTAGTGATGGCCTGTTTGTGAACGAATCGTTCTTTTGAATCGGTTCTTTTTAGTGAACTGGATGAACCAGTTCACCAAATAGGACTAATTCGTTCTAAACAGTTCGTGTCTTGAGTCAACGCTGATCCACAAGTTACTAAAGTTACTCACTTTCGGTCACACACCCACATGACTGCTTCGTTATCTGATTCAGCTATGCTGATACACAACTTATCTTCCCTTTCCCACCCTCAGATACCACAGCTTCTGATCAGATCTCAGCATGTCTGGCAGAAATTTCATCATGGATGACTGCTCATCAGTCAAAGCTCAATCCTAGCAAAACTGAAATGCTGTTCATCCCAGGTGATTCATCCCCAGGTCATGACCTTGCTATATCCTTGCACTACCCTTCAGCCACAGCTGACACCATTGGGGTAACCATGGACAATCAACTGTCCTTTTCCTCTCATGTTGCTAATGTGACTTGCTCATGTCGGTTTCTTCTCAACAACATTAGAAGGATTCGGCCATTTTTGTCCTCACATGCTGCTCAGGTACTACAAGTCTGATCTGGCACCAAGGTGGTGGAACAAACTTCCCCAAGAGGTCTAGACAGCTGAGTCACTGGCTATTTTCAAGCGGCGGTTGAAGAACTACTTATTCAGGAAACACTTCAATTAGCACTTCTTTACTTATGTTTTGCATAAAAAAAAAACACACACAACCTTTGACACTTTTTCATTGTAACTTTGAACAAATGTTTTAAACTCGTGGTATCTTAAGTAACCTAGTGAGCCAGCATTAATGATTAGATGTTAGATTTAAGCACTTGTACGTATGCTGTAAATGTAATGATTCAAAGTTTTAAAATTGTGCGTGACACGTGGCGGCGCGCCATCGCGTGTTCTATTGGAGTATTACATGGAATCTATTACTGTGAGTTTAGGAGAGCTTATTGTTTCGAGTTGTCAATGGAGCCTGTTACAAAAAGATCGTGTTCTGAAATGTGGGAACACTTTCATTTGATTTTGCCCAATAAGGTGGAGATATATGGTTTTGTTGTGAAGCCTGTATTTATAACTTGAATCTCACTCATCATTGGGCAATTATACTATTCAATGTAACATTTCATGTCGTATATTTTCACACACACACAGAGGAGTTTTTTTATTTTATATATATACGTATATATATATATATATATATATATATATATATATATATATATATATATATATATATATATATATATATATACGTATATATATATATATATATATATATATATATATATATATATACGTATATATATATATATATATATATATATATATATATATATATATATATATATATATATATATATATATATTGTATTGGATAGTAGTAATACGTTGAAAAATGAAAAGGAATGCAAGAAAAGCCTTGTGTACCGATTAATAGCATGATCTTTTTTTTAAATGGTTCACACTTTATATTTTTGAGACAAGGTTTATCCTTAATCTGTTTTTAGATCCAGAGTTTGATTTGCTCCCAGCATGTGGTTAATAATAATAATAATAATAATAATAATAATAATAATAATAATAATAATAATAATACATCCATGTTGAGGCATTTTTGTGCAAAGCATGACAGAGCCAGATCCTCTGGCCAAGATGTAGCCAACAGCCAAGGTTAAAGCCTACTTTTAATTTTATTCACTTGTTTCCGTTTTAATTATTTGAATAATTAAGTGGTTTAAAAGTGCTGCTGTTATTTTATTGTCAAAATAGGAACAAAGTCTCTCTCTCTCAATTTAAGTGTGCTTTATTGGCATGACAAAACTGTACATTTGTATTACCAAAGCATTTGCAGCTGTGCTGCATACAAATAGTACAAAAAGTACTGTTCAATTTAAGCAAAGTACATTGTGCATAATTAAAAGTAAAATAGCAAATTATAGAAATACAATAATAATGTACATTCTTGTATTTAATATTGATTCATTTATTTATTAATCTATCCTTAATTTGTCAATCCATTAATTTTTGCTTCTAAAATTAATAAGTTGTTTGGTTGTGGAACATTCTGTTAGCGCTTTCACCAGCAGAGGTCTGATTTCAAAAGCTTCGAGTAATGAACCTTTTTCTGATAGAATTGGATTGAAAGCTTTACTGCTTCAAGAAAGCTTCACTGCTTCAAGAAAGCTTCACTTCGTCATCACTAGCTGTTGATACTGCGCATGCTTGAATAACTGAACTGATACAGCGAATCATCAGTACACTGAACTGAGAACTGTTTCTTTCGGATGCGTCCAACATCCTGAGAACTGATGAGCTGTTACTGCGCATGCGTAAATCACTGAACTGATACAGCAACAAATGGAAATAGTTATGATTTAATGTCTTATCAATGTATGAGCGTTTAACTCAGTTGCATTAGTTTTTGAAACAACTGATGGAACGAAAGAAACATTTAAAAATTATGCTGTTTTTGTAAGTTGATGATTAGTTTATTAACTTTTATGGGGCGTTTTCCCAGACAGGAATTAAAGTCAGAACTAGCCTAATTCTTCTTAAATTAATTCAGAATTTAAAAAAAGCCTTTTTGAGACACTAAGTTGAGATGAATTAGTTGTAGACTAGAGAGTCACAGACTAAGCTAAATTAGGACTAACAGGCTACTCTTTGTGAAGCCTGATTATATTAATGACTAGCACATAGTGATTATCTGAGGACACTTCAAAAACCAGGGATGGAATCTTAAAACACATTAGCATTGTGTGGAATTTGAAAAACATTTCTTGAAACAAATTGTGTCAAACCACCCAATTATTGAGAGGAAACAGCATGATTAATCAACAGAAAGCAAGAAAAAGAATGCCTGGAGTAAAATTTGCACTGAATTTTACTCAAATGAAAAAGTAAGCCAAAAGACAGTCCAGCCACTTCAGGTAAGAGTGTATTAGGTTTTCCCATTTTTACAAATCAGTCCTTAAATCAGTTTTTGTGTTGCACATACAGTGGTGTAATATTCTTAGGCTTTTGCTAAGAACCAATCATATGTTGTTGTATTAGGCACTGTGTTCCTAATGGCTACGGCGGGTGTCAGTCATTCTGTTAGAAAGAGTTAGGAAGTTTTAGAGTTGCACACTGCATTCTATTTCCTGTAATAAGTTATTAAATCCTCTAATCTAGAAATCTAGAGAAAATACCGTGTGTCGGATCATCAATATTTGAGAAATAACACAACAGGGACCTAAACAAATCTGTAATTCAGAAATTAAAGAAACCATATAATTACTAACATAATCTCTAAATTGTCATCTTTCCAAGATCCTCTGGAAAAACATAATTAAATTAAAGAAGACAAATGTTGCTGCTCGTAGGGAGCATTTCAAGACTGGTGGTGGACCCCCGGAAAGACCAGAGACAGATGACATGGGAGACTTGTTGAGTTCCCTCATTGATAGCCAGCAGCCCCTGGGAGGTATCCCAGATGATGACCATATGGACAGTTCAGATGGGGCATCTGTCCAATCTTCATTTTGTAGGCAATATGTGCCATCCTCAGACTTCAGTGAATATGTAATGCTGTCAGTCATCTCTTATATCCCCAAAACAAAAATAAGCAAAGAACTCAACTCAAGTATTGTTCCCCGATGCAACATCAATACAATGTTTTTCATATGACCATGTAAGCTTGGAGGGCCCAAGAGAGGGTACATGTCAGCCCACTACATCTGAGGCAGCTAGGGGGGAAGATGGTGTCACTAATCTGGGCCGACAGACCAATGCCTCTTTTCCACCGGAAAGAACCAGGTGCTGGTTCAGAGCTAGTTGCTTTACTGTTAATGCTCATGGCTTTGCGAACCTACATTGGCATCCAAACGCGGCGAATAAAACGTGTACGTGCAGCTCCATGTAATCTGTATAAACGGAGGTTGTAATTGATAAAGTACATAATGTTATTTTATCATTAACATAGAAAAAAATTTAGCCTTAGCATGTAGCTACCTACTATCATGTGTGCTGATAATATATCATATTGCAGTAAAGTAAAAATTTATTAAACATTAGTATACTTAAGGTACATTATCAAATGCGCTAACAGTAGCCCCACCCACAGCTCCTGACGTAAGCGGTTCTTAAGTCTAGACCAGCAACGTTTTGGTGCTACTTAAGAACCACTTTTCCTGGTTCGGAGCCGGTGCTTTGGCGGTCAAAACAGAAAGTGGTTCTAAATTAGGCTCTGGCTCCGAACCAGCACTCGAACTGCCTCGGTGGAAAAGGGGCATTGTGAGACATGAGAAACTGGCCATGGACTATCATGAGCACAAATTAAAGTATTTAAAAGAAGATGAATATCTTGAAATAAAATAAAGATGAAAATCCTTCATATTGAGTTGGCTTTGAAGGAGGATGAGAGAAACAACAGCAACAAATGTTGTCCAGTTCTGGGTTCTGAAATTTCCTTTGCTTAAATAAAAATAATATTGAAACCAATACAGGGCAATTGTTGTCATAATTCATTGTCTGTGAAAAATGCTGCAAAACAGAAACATCTCTGCAGGCTAGTCCATATCTGTCTTTGTTTGCTTCAACAATGGGAATACTAGGTCACTGTCATCTTTTATTTCAGGATCTGGCCAAACACCAAACATGCGCTCCACTATACCTCTAGTACGGATGTGTGCTTGGTTGTACAGTACTTCTGTTGCTCTGGTGTGACTGTATGAAGATAGAAGGTGAACAAGAAGTTTTTCTGTGCATACCCACTGTCACCAAGTATGATTCCACTATGTTGTCCTCCTTAAAAAATGAGCATACAAAGAGGAGTTTTGGAAAATCCTTGAGTCATGAGTTGCACCTTTCCAGCGTGCAACAATGTTGGAGAACTGCATAGTTGGAGTGCACACATCTTGCACATTTATTGAGAACCAGTTTTTACGATTCCTGTACTCTTCAGCATGTGGTGTAGAGGGACGCTTTATGGGAATATGACGCCCATCAATGCAGCCAATGACTCCAGAGAAATTGCCATATTCATAGAACTGCACCTTGTAGATGGCTTTTGTAGCAGCATCATGGAACTTGATGCAGTCATCTTTTAGTTTACATATAGCATTGCAGACTTTGTGGACTATTTTGCACACTGTTGGTTCACTCACACCACACAAATCTCCTGTTTCACGATGGAATGTTCCACATGCCAAAAACCTCAAGGTAATCAGAATTTGTAAGGAAGGAGGGATAGGCTTCCCCTTAAAGAGTGAGATGAAAGCCTTGGTTCAAGCAAAATAATTGTCAGCTAATTTTGTTTGTACATACGAAAACGGTCACAAAAGTGAATTTCATCAAACTCATTCAGTGGGTTGCTCCTGTCTATAATTGCCCACCGTTCTGGTCTTGGTGGTACCCTTTCATCATCATTAAAATAGTCATAGTAATCCATTTTCTTCGTTTGCTGATGTCAACCTGAAGGCCAAAATCAGTTAATCTGAAGTTAAACCTGCCTCTGGCCAGGTTTAAATTATGCCATCACTTAAACCTAGACTAACTCTGATCGTCCTTTAGGAAATCTGACTTTATAGTTTAAGACTAAGGAAAGTCTGAGACTATTTTAAACCATGTCTGAGAAATGCTTTTTCAGTTAATCCAGTTTAAATGTGCATTTAATTCTAAGATTAGTGTTAATACCTGTCCGGGAAACCGCCCCACACTCTTTAAGACACGTAAAACACCCACGATCAATGCCTGTACTGGGTGTTTTAGTTGCAAAACTTAAATGTAAGAAACGTATTCAACTAAAGTTATGATTACAAAGAACTTTTCAAATGTGTTAAATTACTGTATTAATATCTGCCGGCAGCGGAGGTATGAAGGGATATGAACCAGTTCAATAATCCAGTTCACCAGTCTTTTACACCCTGACGTAATGACGTTAATTCCTTCATCCCACCGCTGCCGGCAGATATTCATTCATTCATTCATTTTCTACCGCTTTATTCGAACTTCTCGGGTCACGATACAGTCAATTTAACACATTTGAACACAAGTTCTTTGTAATCATAACTTTAGTTGAATATGTTTCATACATTTAAGTTTTGCAACTAAAACACCCAGTACGTGGGTGTTTTACGTGTCTTAAAGATATAAAGTTAATAAACTAATCTTCATCAACTTAGAAAAACTAATTTTGAAATGTTTCTTTCGCTCCATCAGTTGTGCAACTGAGTTAAACACTCATACGTTGATAAGACATTAAATGATAACCATTTCCATTTGTTGCTGTATCAGTTCAGTGATTTACGCATGCGCAGTAACAACAGCTCATCGGTTCTCAGTATGTCGGACGCGTCCGAAAGAAACAGTTCTCAGTTCAGTGTACTGATGATTCGCTGTATCAACAGCACATCGCTTCTCGTTTGAATGCTTCTCGCATTGACTCCATTGTGAAAAAGGCTCAGCAGAGATTGTACTTCCTTCGTCAGCTGAAGAAGTTCAACCTGCCACAGGATTTGCTGAAATAGTTTTACAATGCCATCATCGAATCCATCCTCTGCACCTCCGTAACTGTTTGGTTTCAAGCTCAGCCACCAAATTCGACCTCAGAAGACTACAGAGGGTAGTCCAGACTGCTGAGCGAATCATTGGCACAACACTCCCCACTCTTCAAGACCTGTACTCCTCCAGAGTGTGCAAAAGAGCAAAGGAAATCACACTGGACCCCTCACATCCAGCACACTCCCTCTTTGAACTGTTGCCATCTGGTTGGCGCTACAGAGCCCTGAGCTCCAGAATGACCAGACATAGGAACAGTTTCTTCCCTCAAGCAATCCACCTGATGAACAATTAACACCATGGAACACACAACACATAATATTTGCACTATGTATACCTCAATTTGCACGTTTCACACTTGCACTCTGTACATACATGCATACATATTGTCTGAATGGACGTTTACTTCAACTGCACATTACACAATTGCACATGTGTACATACAAATTGTGTATATTGTATACGTATTTGCATATGTATATTTCATATGTTTGTTTTAACTGCACATTTCACACCTGTATATGTGTACATACAATTTAATCTATACTACATGTCATTCTGTTACACTGTGGAGATTATGTCACTAAAACAAATTCCTCGCATGTGAAAACATGCCTGGCAATAAAGCTGATTCTGATTCTGATTCTGATTCGGAACTGTTTAGAAAGAATCAGTCCGATTTGGTGAACTGGTTCATCCAGTTCACTAAAAAGAACCGGTTCAAAAGAACGATTCTCGATTCACGAACCGGCCATCACTACTAGCATGTAGAAGGAATGAAGCATGATACGAAGCATGCCACATCATCTGTGAAACATGGTGGAGGCAGTCATTAACAAAAAAATTACATTAAAGTATTAAAAATATTCCTTATATTTATAATTTAGTTTGTCCAATTACATTCGAGCCTATAAAAATGGAACTATGCAAATTTGTCTGTAATTCCAAAACTATCCCCAATAACCCTTAAATTAGAAGTGTTAAAGTGTTACATTGAATTAAAAAGTCTGACGTCACGTTACATGATGTGGATGGAATGTATGTAAAGGGTTAGATACGTGGTCCACTGACTTAACATTGCAAAGTGAAGTAATTTTTTATCATTCTATAAATAGAGCTAATCCTCTCTGAAACTGCTAACACACAAATGACCTACAATCTTTCTATATAGTAGGAAGGCTTTCACATATTCAGTAAAGGAGACAAATTGACACACACACACACACACACACACACACACACACACACACACACACACACACACACACACACACACACACACACACACTTTTTTCCTCTCATAATTTTCTCTATTTTTAGGTTGTAGGCAGGGAATTACAAGTTCTCGAATGCTGCGTAATACAACGTGAATGACATCACTGCCTGTTTTGAGCGAAAACGATGGTTAGTCCCGCCCACTCTGCTACCAACAGCCGTTTCAAGATGGCGACATTGACAAAGCTGAAGCAGCGAGATTCGAACACATTTTTAGCAGCTGTTTTGTCCGTTTTACAGCTTACACTTGTAACATGCTCATTATCAGACACTTGTAAGTTATCTTTTCGTGTATTTTAATAAGCTTATTGTTTATGAATAATCATGAGTGAAGCGTCATGGAGACCTAAACAACTTGCGTAGCTTTAACCTGTCTGTAAATGTGGCAGTTTGAAATGTTATTTTACTGTGAACATATTTTACCATGTTACGTTAGCGAGTCGGTTGTTTTAAAAGTGTATCAGCAGTGGCCCAAAATGCAGTCATAATTGGTTTTATTTGTAATTTTACTTAATGTGTGTCGCTAGCTAAAAACATTTGGGCATAATAAAACTAGCAAACATATAAAAGCGTATTTGTGTTGCTCATATCACGGCTAGATTATCAAGCGTACAAGCGAATGACAACTTTTTATGTTAGTAATTAGACCGATATGCTTTTCATTATAATATTCTTTATAGTTTATGATGTAGTACATAGAATTTTTTCCTCCAATTTCTTTCCCCCAAATGTGCCGTGGTGGTGTGAAATGTTCCCCAATGAATTTTGCAGTGTGTGTTCCCTTATAATGATTGATTGGGGTCAGAATTGTTTCGTTATTCTGAATAAATACACTATGATCCACAAATAAATATAAAGAGTTTCACAAATATTTTTACAAATTTCACAAAAAGAAATGAAATTCACAAATAAATAAAATGGGATTTGCAAATAAAAAAATATTTATAAATTGTATTTATTTGCGAATTGCTTCCACCTATGTATTTATGTATTTATTTGCGAATTGCTTCCACCTTTGTATTTATTTGCGAATTGCGTCCACCTATTTGTGGATTCTTGTGCACGTCTTGACGTTAGAAATGTTTAAAATCCACAAATGCGTGCAGTGATTCACAAATGCACAGAACACGATTCACAAATGAGCAGGAAGCAATTCGCAAATAAATACAATTTATAAACATTTTTTTTATTTGCTATTCCTATGGTGTACTGGAAAACAGTAATAAGAATTGCATAAGTTTTAAAGACTTTTTATTGGCAAAACATTTAATACTGGCAAACAGTCAATATTTACATTGTTGATCCTTGTTCTTCATAACATTTGCAGTATGCTTTGGCATGCTGGATATTAGCTTCTTGGCCAAATCCTGACTAATGGCGATAAATTCTTGCCTTATTAGTGCTCGGAGTTGATCACAATTGGTGGGCTGTCCACTCACCTTTTCAGGATTGACTACAGGTTCTCTATGTGATTGAGTTGCCTGGCCACAGTTCCAAAATTTAAATTTAGCGATCTTTGAGCCACTTCATTATCACTCTTGCCTTGTGACATGGTGCTGCATCATGCTGGAAAATGCACAGATCATCACCAAATTGCTCCTGGGTCGTTGAAAGAAGTTTTGATACCATTTTTTACTCTTGGCAGTGATTTTGAGTGGAAATGTGAGTGTTCTCACTTCCTTGGTTAAAAAGCTACTCTGCACACGGATGGTCTCAGGATGCTTCACTGTTGGCATTTACCTTTTCTTCTCTGGACAATTGATTTTCCAGATGTCCCAAACTGTTGGAACTGAGCTCCATCAGAGAAAATAACTTTCCACCTGTTTTCTGCTGTCTAATCCTTGTATTTTCTATAGAAATTTAGTCTGTCTTGATGTTTTTCTGGGAGAAAAGTGGCTTCATTGCTGCCCTTCCTGACACTAGGCCGTTGTCCAAAAGTCTTTGTCTCACTGTGTGTGTAGAAGCACTCACACCTCCCTGCTGCCATTCCTGAGCAAGCTCTGCACTTGTCACTTGTGTTGACATGATTCTGTGGCTAATGCCTCAAGAGGAGATGGTCCTGTTGCTTGCTGGACACTCTGGGACATCCTGATGCCTTCCTCACTGCAGTTGAACCTCTCACCTTGAAATTTTTGATGATCCGGTAAATAGGGCTGGACGATAAAACGATAACGATATGTATCGCGATAGACACTTGATCGATATCGATATAAAATGTGCTCGATAAGACGTTCGATATTTTTTTATTCTTCGTCGGAAGAAAACAGAAGTTGCGAAGCAAGTTTGGTTGCATTAACAAAGGCGCTCACTCTCTGGTAACCTAGCAACTTGGGGAGTCACTCTAACAGCCAATCATGTAACAGTATTGAAGACCTACTTATTCAGGAAACACTTCAACTAGCACTTCTTTCCTTATCTTTTGCATTTATAAAAAAAACAAACCTTTGACATTTTTTCATTGTAACTTTGAATAAATGTTTTAAACTCATGGTATCTTAAGCATGTAACCTAGTGAACCAGCATTAATGTATTCAATGTTAGAGATTTAAGCACTTATGTACGTCGCTCTGGATAAGGGTGTCTGCCAAATGCTGTAAATGTAAATGTAGTTTTCATTTTGTTTGCGCCATATCTTTGTCTCATGCTGGTGCTGGATTCCTCTTCAGTAACCGGCGATTGATAAGCAGAAAATGAGTGCCGCAGCGAGCGAGGTAATTGTAAATAAGAGGAAAAGTCAGCTTGCCAGTATGCCAGTTTGGATATTATAATTAGGGCTGAAACGATTCCTCGAGTAACTCGATTGCAAAAATTGTTTGAGACAAATTCCTCTGCCTCGAAGCCTCTCATTTTAAAGCTCACATCACGTTATTGTGTGGGCTGGAAAATGGAAGGGCACGATAACAATGTCAAATATAGCTGCAAGCATCGATGGCGGGGCCTTGCCCTTTTTTTTATCGCTATACTGTGCCTCCCAGAATACAATGCATGGTGGGCAAGTGCATCAAGTGGGTAAATATCAGTGGACTATTTTATGTTGTTACTGACCAATTTGGGGACTGTAGGTAAATGAAACCCCACATTTTAGACAAACGGGGGCGCTAGTGAGCCACTTAAGAGACACACCTTTGTCTGACCTTTTCGTCCACACTTAACAGCCAACAAATGTGATGTATGTGTCAAATTTCAAGTTAATTTAAGCACGCCAAAAGCCTTAAATATGCCTGAAATAAAAGTAAATTTTGACACGATGCCATGGCAACGGTGTTTGAGAGATCAAAAATCTGTTCACAAATTCGCATCTCCAATATCTCTGCATCATGGTGGCCAAGTCTGGTCTCAATTGCATGAATCCCCTAGGAGGAGTATTTAAAAGTTCACCGCATGCAACTGTAAGGCATAAATATGCTTGAAAGTGAAAGTAAAGTTTCATGCGTTGCCATGGGAACAGTGTTCAAGATATCAATAATCCCTTTGCAATGTAGCATCTAAAATATCTCTGCATCATGTTCACCACTGTTGGAATCAATTGCATGAATCCTCTAGGAGGAGTATTTAAAAGTTCATTGCATGCAACTGTGAAAAAATCCACCTTTGTGACTGACACACTTCCTGGGGCCTGTGGGTGGCGCTATGTCCGAGATTCACAATGGGCACATCGATGCGATCAGAATCCTTGGCCGAACATACACACCATGTGTCATCACAATAAGACATTTTTTGGCTTAGATAGAAGACACTTCCTGTTTCTCTGAATTTGCCATAACTTAGTCGCCTCGCCATGGCAGTACCGTTTGAGATATCAAAAATCCCTTCACAATTTAGCAAGTGCAACGTCTCGGCATCATGTTGACCACTTTTGGTGTCAATCGAATGAATTCCCTAGGAGGAATATTTAAAGGTTCACCGCATGCACTTATAAAACAATCCAAAATGGCCGACTTCCTGTTGGGCGGATCTCATAGTTTAGAGCGTGAAAGTTGTTCGGGTCGATGAGATCTATATGCGTACCAACTCTCAATGCATACCTGTACATGTGCGTACATAATTGCCCGATCTGTGCACAAATGTTTGTTTTTGCATTACAGGGGGTGCTACAGAGCCCCACTGCCACGCCCATATTCTAGCCTTTGCCCAAGCCTAGCATCGCCCGACTCTGACGTGTATGCCAAATTTCAAGAGTTTTTGAGCATGTTAAGGGACCCCAATTGGCCAATGTGTGCAAAAAAAATAAAATAAAATAATAATAAACCCGAGCAAAAACAATAGGGCTTTGCACCAGTCGGTGCTCGGGCCCTAATAAATAAATGAATATGAATAATAAACCCGAGAAAAAATAATAGGGCTTCGCACCATTCGGTGCTCGGGCCCTAATGAGCAAAGAGAAGAAACAAACAGGAGAAAACGCCAGAAAATGTCCAAGTTTTGGGACACTATTCGAGTGTCTGTTTTCAGCACCAGGAAACATTTCTTCAAAGCACAAGGCAAGCCTCAATTCTGGGCATGCTGATACCTTTTTTTTTTTTTTTTTAAAGACTTTTAAAGAACACATGTAGAGAGAGAGAGAGACTTTTATATTCTGATTAATATATATGTATATGCTTAAAGTGTGAAACCATGCATGGCCTCTAGATCCAAGTTCCTGTCCATGTTTTTTGCCTCTTAAATACCACAAAGCATTCCAAATTAGTCAGTAAAGGTTTGTTATGGCTGATCTGTAGATTTTGAATCTTTTTGTTCTGAAAGTTAAGTTGCATGACTTAAAGGCAGTATTTTTGTATTATTATTACTATTTATTTTAATGTATGCCTTAGTTTTGATACTTTAAAAAGTAATTTGAAAGTAATTTTTTTGTTTTTGCATCTCAGAAAAGGGTTCATTTAAAACCCAGAATGTATGGCACTTAAATGTACTTAATTCTTCTCAGTCAACTTTGTCATTGTTCACAGTACGGTACAAGAAACAATGGGTATATAAATGTTTATTTTTGTATTAATAATATTAATATAATATTCGATAACTACAGCTCTAATTATAAGTCTACAAAAATATACTTGAATAGTTCAACTTCAAGTATGCTTAGAGTAAGAATAATTCGAGTTACTTATTACTATTTCTGCAGGTTTTATATTTCAAACAATGTTACTGTAGAGTATCAGGTTTGTTTCTCATATTACAGATGTATCTCAGTTTACCTCTGTTTTATTTCTGTTTACAAAACACTGCACATATTTTAAAACACTTTATTCACCAGAAGGTGAACAGCTAGTGAACTTCCACGCACTAAACTTGCACTAAATTCTCAGGTTTCTCTGTTTATATTTAACACTTTGCACTATTTTATTACACTTTATTAAGCATTTCTTACATTTTATTTGTAAGAAACATTATATATTATAATATATTATTATATATAATATATATATATTATATTTTATTTCTTGCACCTTAAATGTTGAGATAATTGTTAAATGTTCATTGTGACTTTAGACTAATGTTTACATTTTATTTATTTGAGTTTTCCTGGTTGTTGACATTTCTGTCTTAATAACTGAGGGGATTATGATAAGAGGAAGGTTAAGCTTAAAATAAAAATGTTTAAATGTAATATATTCTTCTCCTGGTCCTTATTTTAAATGGGTCATAAAAAAGTTCAATATATATCGATATCGACCGATATGAAACACTGATATCATGATACAGTTTTCGGCCATATCGCCCAGCCCTACCGGTAAATGGTTCTTTCAGGTGAAATATTCATTTTAGCCATTTCCTTGAAAAGTTCATTTATTTGGCCATTAGGTCAGATTTTGTGCATCTGATCTTTCTGTACAATAATCTAAAAAAGAACTTGATTACCATGAACACCACAACAGCTTAAGTGGCAAACTTTGTAAAACACAAAATTTATATCACTGCCAATACTTTTGGCCACGACTGTGCAATTTTTGAGTGATGTCACGCATGTTCTGTTTTAACCTTTTATACTTTATTGATATGATTGTATATAACACAATTTGGTCATGTTATCTCTTAATTTATAGAAGCTATTAGCAGTTGCTCTCTCACTAGCCTCTCCTTTTTATCTCATAATGTTAAAATATGCAAAAGACTCTAAAACTGATGAGAAATCAGCATATTAGAATGATTTCTGAAGGATCATGTGACACTGAAGACTGGTTTAATGGCTGATGAAAATTCAGCTTTGTTCAGCTCAGTTTTAAAAATAACTTTTTGTAATATGAAAATACTTTATGTAAATACTCACCAATCACCAAGATGGACATTTTTTTTAATTATTTTGTGTCTGAATGCACAGTGCCTTTGTGGGTATGGCTGCAAGAGCCCTGCAGTAGGCGAAGTGCTGTGTGCATGGGATTGATGAATGTGCAAGGTAGAAATTTAGCTGAAATTTTAGGAAATCTAGTTGTTTTGACCAAGATTATCCTACAAAATGTTTTTTTTTTTCAACTACATTTAAGTTTCCTGTTATAGGCTAACCTTCAATTTTGTAAACTCTCTTTTAATCCCAATAATTCCTGAAAGTTTCCAGCCCTGAAAATTCACAGAATTTTGCAACCCTAGTTGCTAGTACAACAGAAATGTTAGCATGCATAGTCCGTTCTTCCTGGAAGCTGCTAGAAGCTGAAGCATGACTGTTTTGTAGTTTAAAGGTTTAATATAATTTCAAACTGTGTTCATGTCAACATAAACATGCTCTATTTGTCTCTCTCTAACTGAACTTCAAATAATGGCACTAATAAAATAAATGTATAAATAATTTTTATAAATTACCTTTATGTTTATTAAAAAAAAGTAAAAGCATGGTATAATCTAGCCTGCACAAAAGTGGAAATATTGAGGCAGGAGTTTGTTGCACTTTAGTCAAGTCAAGAAGCTTTTATTTCCAATTTCAACCATATATAGCTGACACAGTACATATTGAAATGAAAGAAGGTTTCTCCAGGACCATAGCCCTTCAAAAAAAAAAAACAATAAAACTACAAAGAGCTACAGACTTAAGCCCTAGCCACATAAAGTGCAACAGTGCGAGACAAGGACACTACAAGGAAATACACAAAGTACACAGAATAGTGCTGACCAGTGTGCATAGTGTATTATAAAGTACAGTACATTGTGCAACAATTGTAAACATATAAAAACTTATGTAGTAAGTAAATGTAACAGTTTGTGCTGTTCTCCACATTCTCTGAGCACTTTACCAGGAATGTTGTCTGGGGGGTCTTGTCTTCCTAGCCGCTAGGTTGTTCTGTGCATCAAACCGAGCATAGAAGTTGCTGTCTAGGAAGTGGCTGTGGATTCTCTGATAGTTAGAGACTTAAGGTTGTTTGTGCTGTTCTTAAGATTATGTCCCCTTCTCTAAAGGCAGAATCTCTAGACTTCAGCAGCTTGCGCACCTTTTCAGTCATCCATGGCTACTGATTTGAGTGTGTGGTGATGGTCTTGGAGACAGTCATGTCATCAGTGCACATAGTGTTTGGGAGGGAGGGTAGGAGGAGGGTTTATGCATTTAACTGCCTGTGAAAAGCAGCTGTTTTTTAATTTGTTAGTTTTTCATTTGATTAATATGTATCTCTTCCCAGAGGGCAGAGGGGAGAACATCTGTTGGCCAGGGTGAGTGATATGAGACACTGATATGCTCAAAGTGACTGCACCAGACAGTCATTATCAGTGCAGTCATTTATGTACAGAGAGAGAGAGAGCAGTGGGGTGTGTGTGTGTGTGTGTGTGTGTGTGTGTGTGTGTGTGTGTGTGTGTGTGTGTGTGTGTGTGTGTGTGTATAACTGAGGAACACCAGTGCTGATGGTGAGGGCCACAGATATGAGTTTTCCCAACCTCATTTGCTACTACCTATATGCCAGGAAGTTGCAGGTATAGGTGGGTACAGAGTTATGGGTCAGTTTGGTCCAGAGATTCAGGCATTATGGTGTTGAAAGCTGAACTGAGGTCCACAAACACGATCCTTGTGCAATTCCCTGTTCCGTTAAGGTGTTGTAGCATACAGTGCATCTCCATATTAACTGCAATGTCCACCAACTTATTTGCTTGAGAGGGGTCTAGTCATGTGGGCCAAAATCTCTCAGCTGACTTCATGAACACAAACATGAGAGACTGGAATGATGGTTTGTTGAAGCAGTAGGGGACTTACATTGCTAAAGTGATTTGTTAAAGATCTGTGTGAGGATCGGGGGCCAGCTGGTAAATGCAGAATTTCAGACAGGCAAGCGAAACACTGTCTGAGCCAGAAGCTTTCCTTGTATTCTGTTACTTGAAGATCTGGCATACATCCTCCTCACAGACAAATAAGAGAAGGCTGTATAGTAGGAGGGAGGAAGAGGGCGGTTGCAGGAGGTGTTGGTGGGGGTATGAGTTGTTGGAATGTCCATGGGACCACAGACAACCTGAAGGAAGGGTTATTTACTGGTTAAGCCAAATGGAATATGTAAAGGAGCCTTTTCCCAGGACAAAAAAATCCAGTGTCTAACAAAAGTGAGCCATACCTAGTAGTTATGGCAGAGTCTGAATACTTTGTCCAATATTTTCATATTTTGCCAATGGAATAATTCATGAAGTCATAACCTTAAATATTGAAGTGCATGTTTAATGCTATGTGAACTTGGGAGGAGAAATGTGATCTAGCAGCACTAAGAGATTTTCTGTAAAGTATTTTCACTTTCTCCTGAAATATCTCTAATTAAGTTGGATACCAAACTTTATATTAGCCAATTATATTAGACAGTGTTTAATCAAACATTAGTATAAGATCAAAAGTGTGACCACAATAAAGAGTGGGTCTTATTTGATCCGTCTACCATGAATTTTTTGCTGTTGTAAGGGAATTATTAAAATCTGTTGGATTATCAGAATCAATATTTTAGTCTCCAAGAATTATTGCTTTGTTTAAAGAAACGGTGAGATTTCCTGAGAAATCTCAAATTTAGAAAATATTTCAGAATATGTCTCTTGGTTTCTGTAAATAATACAGAACAGTTAATAACAGATTTTACTTTAAAGGACTTCAAAATCATTTGATTTATGTCTAGTTTTTTGTGTGTGATGCATAGATTATCATAAATAACTGAAACCTTCTCCCAAACCTGTTTAATGACCTCACCCTTCACCCACCATGCATTTCCCAATGCCACAGTTTGAACCACACATTGCTAGATTAAAGTCTGGTTGCAGCATGAATAGGCAAACAAATATTGTAAGTGCTAATATTCCTTTAATAATCACAGTACATGTTTGTATAGTAACTTGTGCATTAATGTTTGCAAAAGGAATCCTTTGCAGATTTAAAAAATATTTTTGTTGAAATATATAGTTGTCAAAATAATTTTTGGGGAAACTTCTTTTTCAGATGAACTTCCTGTGGTAAAAGAATCAGAAAACATCCAAAATTTCACTAACAGCACCTCCCAATCCATATCAAATTATTACAAGAATATTTCAGAAACCCAAAACCTGATGAAATCCAACAAAGTGGTTATTGCTCAGCTAACTACCATCACTGCAACAGTGGATGCAACAACAGCACCACCCAAATCAACTAGTGCGGCTGAGATGATTCCAGAAGATTCCAAATCTATTGAGATGAACCACAATGTGCCAAAGTCAGCTAACCATCCTGAACATGAGTTACCTATTATCACTGACTTGGCTGGAGAAGATCCAAGTCTTGCTCTCAATTTTGAATCCACCACTTCTATCTACCACACAAATATTAATGTGGACTATGAGGATGAAGACGATAATGATGATGAAGGTGATGACTATGGAACACATACAGAGAATAATCAACAGGACAAAAGTGAAAATTTCAGCCAGGATGATGCCAATTATATCAAGGATATTGCTGAAGACATGCATGAGAGTCCTGGTAAAATTGATATTCACATGAAGGACACCACCATCTATGCCACTCAAGATGAAGACTCGCATTTCTTCTTCCACCTGGTGATCATTGCTTTGCTGGTGGCCATAGTGTACATCACCTACCACAATAAAAAGAAGGTATGTCAGTTTTTTTAATCTAACAAGTCACCTTTTGGTCCATGTTTTTGAAGAGTAGCAGATTCACTCAAAGAATAAAATAAAACAGGGCTGCATCAACTTACAGTTGAGGATTTGCAGAATCGTACTCCCAGTGCAGACTTCTACCAACATAAAAGAAATTGCTCCAAAATCTGATTCATCATTACCAGTGAAAAGTAAAGTGAATAATCTTGATTAGCTTGTTACAATGGTACCAGGTGACTGGGATATATTAGGCACCAAGTGAACAGCTGGTTCTTGAAGTAGGAAGCAGGAATAATGGCAAGACTAAGGATCCGAACCACTATAACAAGTGATCTAATTCTAAGAGAAGTCTCAGAAATGTGGGCGTTTTCCCTTAAAATGATCAGTTTTCACATTGTGTCCAACCCTTCTATGTTTGCACTGCTGCTATCATGTATGTAGGCAGGCTTTACAGTCTGTATACTGGTCTGCACTAATTTATGTAGCATTCCTGTAGTGTTATGCGTTGTCTATCTGCACCTTAGCCTAACTAATTTTTTTGTGTAGCTCTCTGTACTTTGTCAGCTGTGTATGGTTGAAATGACGATCAAAGCTACTTGACTTTATATTCAACATAAGATCCGATTTTTTCTAATTTAGATTTAGCTGTCTGTTAAATACAGTCCAATTTTTTTTGTTTTTGATTACTGATTGTCATTCAAATATATATCTGCTTATTGTTTTTTTGTAATTGCTTTGTCTGTACAGATCATGCTCCTGGCTCAGAGTCGGCGCTGGAGGGAAGGCCTTTGCACCCGCAGTATAGAATATCATCGGCTTGACCAGAATGTTGATGAGGCAATGCCTTCATTGAAGATGACCAACAAATATGTCTTTTAAACACCCTTATACCGTAATGTTAGAGCTGATTATTATAATCTTTTATGTTAAACCACGGTTTATTAATTATGAATGCAAACAGTTGATTTTTATTTAATGCACAATATTGATCAAGAAACCTTGTTTATTTAGTTTTCCTTATCCTCAGTCTATTGGTTTAATTATGTTTGCTGTTTTTCACATATTTCAGGGACTGGCACCTGCAAAAAATTTTTTCCACGTGGCTTTGAAAGGACTAGGTTCCTCTATTTAATTAGTGTACTGCATATAAATTTAACATTGAATGTAACCAGCCCTTGAGCAACTGTTATATTTCAGCTGATTAGCATAAACACAGAGCAGCTGAATGAAATCCAACAGCCTCAAATTTTATAGTTAATGCGAAGATGACTCATTTCCTGGCTATAATTTATTTATTTGTATTTATTGACTTGCAGATTTTCTTTATAGGGTTTATATCACATGCTTATTTCCATCAATAATTTTAGTAATTTGTAATTTTCATGATGTAATGTTTGTTTTAAAGATTACAAGAAATTTAGATTTATTATGCAGTCTTAGGGCTGGACCCTTTATTTTTTTATGATATTAAATGTCTTGTATACTAGTACAGTTACCTAATATGTAAGTATAAGGTAGCCTTTCAGTTACTGGCCAGTGATACATTTAACTTTCTCTTTATTCACCTGAAATTTGTGCAGATGTGTACAGTAAAGAGTAGGCAGAGGTGATGTATCAAACGTTGTACATAGACATACCTTGACAGACAGGCAGCAAATATACTTCCACATCTACAGTTATCTAAGTTAATAAGGCATGCAAAGTAAGACCTGTATTTTCAATGCTCATATAAAGCAAATCTCCTTGTGTGCAACAAAACATACTTCACTAGCTTTGTTTATTTAAAAAAAAAAGGTTCCCATTTTACTTTATACAATATACAATAAAGACATGAGTCTGCAGTAGCAATAAGATTATTTTGCATGGGTTTATGTGAGATTAAGGTTTTAAGCATTGTTTAAGAAGTCTGTCAAATATGTCAGTCAGATTCTACTGTCAGTCAAGGTGGAAATTACAGCCTTCACGCCTTTTACATTAGGCGTGAAATTACAGCCTTCATGCCTTTTACATTAGGCATTAACTTTCAGTGTTGTCTTTAAGTATGAAAAGGTGGGCATTCATTTCTAGGGTGGCTTGGATCCTTCTTGTTTTTCTCTTCAATAAATTAGATGCATACCAAAAGGTAGGCATGGTACATACATTAAAGGCCATCAGTATATTTTCCCACTACCTAGGGAAGACCGATGAGCCCAGTCAACTTGATGGTGTCACTATAGTACAATACTTAAATTATTTATATTTAACCCAGTTCTCAAAAAAGTTTTTTGATTACTTGACTCATTACAAATAAATCTGAATTGTGCCCATCCATCTGAGCACCTTATAGTTACTTCTGTAACAGCACTCTTAATTATCTAATTATCTTTTCTATGGTTTGCACCATATAAATATGCCTTTTTTACTATTTATTTGTATCCAAATTTAGGATAGTTTTTTTCAAATGTAAAATCTATTTTTGGCACCATGTTGTAGGTTTTTTAACGGTTGATGTCCGTTTAGTCAACACTTCAATCTATAACAGACTTTTAATGGTGGATATTGTCACAAAGCAGCGTTACAGAAAACTGGACATAATTTTAATTAATCCTAGATTAGCAAACCAGAGGTGAACATGGCATGAGAAAAAATACCCAGAGAGGAGCCAGATTCAAAGAGTTCTCATTCTCTTCTGGTGACACTGATTAGTACAATTTTAATTCATTATTCAACTACAGGTATATACTAAAGATTCAAGCATTGTTGGGTCAAGAATCTTGAGTCATTTTTTCTTCTTTGTTTCTACTATGAACATTAACAGACATCTTAAATGTATCCTAGTGGTACCATACACCACAATCTCATGGTCATCTTTAGGATATCCAGAGCAGTAGTGAATGATTCTCTAGTGATACTCCAGGACTCAAGCAGCCTTAATGAGCAAAATCATGTTATATATGTAAACAATATGATTTCTGCTTATCAATCAGTTCTTGGGTGTATTTTAATTTACTCGATATTTAAAATGAAGTTGTTAGCAAAGATTGGAACATGTTCATTTGTATTAGGCCTGTGTTCAAATAGCTGTTTCTCAAGAATCTTTAAGTGTAATTGAACTGAAATATTGTGTAATGCATAGATTTTTAATGATGACTCTGCTAATAACTATAGTGAACAATGTTTTATTGTGTTAATGTGTTATTTAGCATGCCAGTGTGCCAAGAGTCTCATTTACCTCAGATTTTTGGTATTTTATTTTTACACAAAATAACTTCCTGTGTTGAGTTTCTTTTTCTGTTCTACCAAGTTGGTACCTTGAATAATATAGGCTACAACTTGGGGTTTCACATTGCTTCAGTTATTTGTTAAAGATGTGTGTGAAGAAAGGGGTCAGCTGGCCATGCAGACTTCCAGATAGATAGGTAAGACACCATCTGGGCCTAAAGCTTTACTTGTCTTTTGTTACTTGAAGGCTTGGCACATATCCTCACAGACCACAAGAGCAGGCTGTATAGCAAGGAGGGGGCCAGAGGGGGTTGTAGGAGGTGTTGCTGGGTATGTGAGGTGAAAATCAGGGTGGTGGAAGAGTGAGACAGAGTTTTTAAAAACTGCAGTAAAGCACATATCATCTGCCAGTTATTGATTTTTATACAGGGGTGATGTTTTGTACTTTGTGATGTATTTTAGTGTTCTCCACACAGATGGGTAGTTGGCTGAAAACCTTTTTCAACTTTTTGGAATGATTTCTTTTAGCCACTGTTCACCATATTCAGTGTGTTTCTGGCCTGGTCATATAAGATTTTCCCCCCATTTCTGTATGTGTCCATTCTGGCATGTCAAAGATACCTGAGTTTTGCTGTTATTGTTGTTAAAAGATCAGAATGCCCTATTGTGAATGCACATATTTTCACAGAAATTGACGTCACAGTATTGAACTCTACTGAATCTACTGATTTGAACTGAAGAATATCATTCAGATGCACAAACCTAAAGGCACTTAATATATTCTCCACAGATGAGTGGACCAATATCCCTACAAATATCCCTCAAACATTTTAGATATTATAAATTGACTGTCTCTCCTAAAAAAAAATTCAATATGTTTAATGTAAGGGTGCCAAAGTTTTTAAACCAGTATTATGTGGGTATAACACTATAAAAGACTCCTTCTTCTTCTTCTTCTTCTTCTTCTTCTTCTTCTTCTTCTTCTTCTTCTTCTTCTTCCTCTTCGTGTAAAATTATTCAATGCCCCTGCATGCTTTAGCTCAAAAGGTCACTTTTCATGCTTGTTATTTTAAAAATATTTTTCATGAGATCAATTTCATGAGATCAACTGTGGCGGTCCCACTTTGCTGCCTAAACAGCCCTGACTTGTTGAGGCATGGATTCCACTACACCCTTGAAGATGTACACCGTGTGTGTGTGTGCATATATATATATATATATATATATATATATATATATATATATATATATATATATATATATATATATATATATATATATACATACATACATACATACATATATATACACATACATATATATACATACAATACATACATACATACACACACACTTTTTTTTGCCCCAATATTTAAGAGCTGAACTCAAAGATCTGAGACTATGTAAACCAGGGGTGCCAAATTTTGCCCGCGGTGTAATTTTATTTGGCCCGCAAGATCATATCAAATGTGCATTACAGCTTGCTAGCCGCATGCTCCGCTAATACTACAAATCCCAGAATGCCGTGCCACTGTACACATACAGGGCGCCCCTCATTCTCTCTTGTCAGTCGTTAACAAACCATGCTACAGTCACATCGGCAAGTTAATTCCACCCTCCACAAAAATGGCCAAACGAAAGATGAACAATAGGAGCTTTCAAGACAGGTTGGAGGCAGATTATCTGTTCACGAATTTAAAGGACAGACCTGTTTGTCTTGTGTGCTAATGTGTCTGTAACGAAAGAATATATCATAAGAAGACACTACGACACAAAACATTATGAGAAGTATAAGGACCTAGATGTAAAGCAGAAGCTCCAGAAGGCGGAGATGAAAAAAGTCTGGTTTCCCGGCAGACTATGTTCATGAAAGCAAAATCAAAAAGTGAAGCTGCTGTAAAGGCTGTAAAGCTTTATTGTGGCAGCAGAGACAGCAAAATCTGCCCGGCCCTTTAATGAGGGAGAGTTTGTTAAAAAGTGTATGGTCAAAGTTTGCGAAATGAACACCACTGATGTGTCTTTCATTTCAAATTTAATTTCTTATGTGTTTGTAATATCAAGCTCTGGTTGTTCCAAATCCTGTGTTTAAGCAAAACTAAAGTTTGTTTCCATATGAAAAGGGTTGAACATCAGTTGCAGTTAATTTTTCAACAAGTATTCAATTTGGCCCGTGACTTTATCTCAGTTTTATATTTTGGCCCACTGTGAATTTGAGTTTGACACCCCCGTTGTAAACAAAAGGCCTATTTCTCTCAAATATTGTTCACAAATCTGTCTAAATCTGTTACTGAGCACTTCTCCTTTGCCGTGATAATCCATCCACCTCACAGGTGTGGCATATCAAGATGCTGATTAGACAGCGTGATTAGAAAGCATACTATTATTTATCTGTTATGTCAGGTTTTTGCAGCAACCAGTATACATTTATAAACATCAGTTCTTCAGAGTTAAACAAACCTATAATCAGTCAGTTTAGACCATGTAGTTACAATCTGGCATTCTAGTCACTGTTTTGAATTTAACCTTATTAATTTCCTGGTTTTTGTTTGGAATGATGAGACGGGGCATTTCTAAACTGATCAGGGGCCTGTTTCAGAAAGGAGGTTCAACCAACTCTGAGTTTAAACTTGAACTCTGAGTTGACAAACCCTGAGATGGGGAACCCTGAGATTTTGGTTACAGAACAGCTGAAAAGAGTTTTTTCAACTCTAAATTGACTGACTCTGAGTTAAGCGCATGCACCACAACCATAAAAAAGCCACTATCAATGGAGCGCAGATATGACGAGTCACCATGGCAACAGCGTCAGACAAAAGAAAAGTCTGTATATTTCTCACCAGCAGAACTGGAAGTGCAAACATATGGAGAATTAGAACACGTATTAAAAAACCACAAAAAACAACACTGCTGTATGTATAAAACAATAGTGGATTTAACATCAAATTTTAATGTGTAAATATATATATATGTTTAAATACACCACATTAAAATTTGATGTTAAATCCAGACCACAAGATATATATATCTTATAAATATATAAATATAAATATATATATATACAGACAGTGTTTACATTAAACATACACCTTTTAATGGTATATATATATATATACCATTAAAAGGTGTATGTTTAATGTAAACATACAAGGGGCATACAAGGGACAGACAGTGTTTACATTAAACATACACCTTTTAATGGTATATATATATATATATATATATATATATATATATATATATATATATATATATACCATTAAAAGGTGTATGTTTAATGTAAACACTGTCTGTCCCTAGACAGTGTTTACAATATACAATTGCATGAATTATCCTTGAATTGAACAAATTCCCCTCTAATTACACACTTTGTTCAATTCAAGGATAATTCATGCAATTGTATATTGTTTATTTGAAAGCATTAGAAGTGCAGTTTCTTGTCACTCCTTATTGTTCAAGTGGTTGAGGTTGATTTGGGATTTAGAAAGCAATTAATAAGTAAGTAGACCAAATTAATAAGTAGACCAATACTTTCTAGAGATAGTAATTATTACATTAATCTAATTAGACTGGTTCAAGATGTAATTTGTAGTTATTAATTAAGAACTATTTTAGAGTAAATTCCCAACTTTTATAATATCAGAGGTGAAACCGGAAAAACAGTATTTTATTTTATCAGGAAACAACACAAAAATTGTCATAAAGCGCTTAAAAGCGAGGCACACTTTCCTGACCGCTCTGCAAACAGTAGCGTTACTAATATGTTCTGCATCCCCAATGTTATACACAAAACTATCATTTGCAAAGAAACGTAAGGCAATGCAAAGCATCTGCTCGGATGTAAGAGCACGGCCGGGATGGCTGAAGTTTGATGTAAGTATGGATGAGATTATGGATGTATCTTGTTGACTGTAAAAGAAAACGGTACCGCTAAAATAAAAATGCATATGGATATGAAAAAAAATCCACTCTGTGCCTCAAAATCCTCTCCCGATGTAAATGTAACTCCCTACGAATTAATACAGCCTCTTCATCAACAGGATCGTCCATAAAAGGACATTTCATTCCCTTAGATACTCTGTGTAACTGGTGTGTGCAATGAATGAGGTGTTTAAACATCGCTTAAATCTTTAAAAAAGGGGAGGAGACCGAAAGAAACTCTGGGTTTACCGAAGAAAACCTACTCCCGACCAGGTTAGGTTCACAGAGTAAGTTTAGAGCCGATAGGCCCTATACGCTCACTATGCAAGTTGCGTAGGGCCCCGCAAATTACGCAAGGCCCTGCCTCCCCCTGCCTCCCCCTGCCTCATTTTTCAGCATGTGTTAATGTTTACTGTGTAGATGACCATATGAAGCGGAGCTATCCATCTGGTAATGAAAAGAGAAAAAGAAACAAAATGAGAGTGAAATGCAAGAACAGCAATCAGGTAAACTTGTGTTCCCTTCAAGTTTGTTGTCAGCAAGAGCAAATAACGATAAAGTTAAGTATTTCTGTGTCTAGTCTCTATCTGACTAGCTAAATTAGCTGTGCAGTGCTGCCAGTGCATCTCTTTTCTTGTCTGTCTGTCACACAACAATTTATTGCATGAACATTTGCGTGAATAAACGCGCAAAGGCAACAGTGTTTATAAACGGCAGCTCGATCCTAGTGCCGCGCATGCACATGCGTTCATATGCGCGTGCAATCGTGCAAGAATTACAAGCGTTCCAGCAGCAACATCTGTGTGGGGACCAATACAAAAAGTAGCGTGATAGCACTCCTAAATGACAAAGTTAATATTCACTCAATAAAGGTTACAACAAAGTTAATGTAATATGGAAACCAATGGATTTACATTGGAATGTAACCATAGTAACCATATTTTTGATATCAGGAATTACATTTTACACTAGTAAAAACATAATTTCTGATATCTGCTATTGCATATTCACTAGGAACCATGATAGCTCACACACATCAGGCAGGAAAGTACTGGTGACATTTGGCAGAGCTCCACAGAGATTAATCTATGGTCATGTGCTCATGTGGATAATGCTGTCCTTTTTACCCATTCCTATCCTGGAAAAGTTTTCAGGTGTAAAGATTTTGTACTACAATATTCTTTGCATTTTATATTACCAGGTGAGCATTTACCAGACTATGATAGATGACATAATCGTGTAGGGTTTCAACTGCCAGGAACATGATGCGTGTTAGGCCCTTTCCAGAGCTTATCTTTCACAGAAAGTCTATGCACCACTCTTAGTTTCTATGTTTCAAAAAACAATATTCATAACACCATATGTCCCAGATGTCCTGGTTAGCAGGAGACTCCACATCACTCAAAACTACAATCCCTTTCAAGAAACCTTACCCATTTCTCATCATTAACAGGAGACTTTAGACCACTCATAACCCAACATTATTGATAAAAACATATGCCCCATATGTCTAGGTTAATAGGAGACTTTACACCACTCTTAACTTCTATATTTCAACAAACATTATCCATAACACCATATGCCCTGGTTAACAGGGGACTCTACACCACTCTTAAATTCTATGTACTAACAAACATCAGTTTCCCATCATTAACAGGAGATTCTATACTGTTCTTAACTTGTTTTAACAAACAATAGAAACCTTATCTGTCAGGAATGGCGGTTGCCATAGCAATGATAAAAACCAGACCCAAATATAGGGATAACAAAATGATTTATTAACAAAAAACCTGAAACATAGACAGGGAAAAAATCTTGAGATCTAAGAACATGACACAGCAAAACAAAACAATAAGGTAGGCTAGAGGATACATGAAACAACAAAGACGAAAAGAAGACGAGAACTCCAAATGTAACGTGGAGGATATTTACTGTTAAGCTGCAGTATGACAATGTCTATTGTTAAAAGGTCTAGAAAATGGAATAGTTACAATCTATATTTTACAATTTTTTATTATTATATAATTAGGTACAAAATCTGAGTACAACAAAATAACAGAAAAAGAAAACATAGGAGGCTCAATACAATAAAATATTGATTCCAAAAAAGTAAAACATAATTTAGGAAAATAATATAAAGAAAATATAGTTATAAAAATACATTATAACAGATTGTGATTTTTCATCCTACTAAGGGCATCTAATGGATATCATAAAACATCTACATTTATGTATAAAGTATTTCGCTAATAATATTATGTAATGGATCAAATCGTACAGAACAGAGCACTCTTTTTTGTCCTGTACCATGCATCTTGTAAAGTGAGAGTGAAATTGTCAGCTACCACCTGCTTCTCTACCAGCCAGTCCTGTAATGTGTTGAAAATCTACATAGGAAAAATATATGTTCTATATCTTCAGAGATCAGAAATATATGGATGGATATGTGCCATTTAATAATATACATTTTTTTTAAGTGCATTTCTTTTGATTTGGGAAGAAAAGGACATTTTAAATAGGCTGTTTTGAATCATTTGGCAGTTTTTCTTCTTTTTTTTTCAAATGTATTTTTTTCTAATTTATTCCTTAGTGTTTGGGGTAGCATGGATGATAGATTTTCTTATATGTTAGTACAATGTTTGCTTTCAATTTTAATATCACCAACAAGGACTGAATTAATTTTGGAATATGACAGAGAACATCTTATTAACATTTTATACCTGAGGGTATTGCATTAACAACAGTAAAGAACTGCTTCGGGTGACAGGCAAATCCTTGTTTTAATTTGAAAGGGTTGTAATCTAATATATTTCCTGTCTCATCCTTTTGATCCAGCAAAAAAAAAAAAAAAAAAAAAGATAGAAGAATCCTTCTCTGAAACAGATCTCTCTGAAACCAGCAATTTAATATTCCATTGATTTGTGTAGCTTATTTTTAAGTCCCTCTAGATAGGTAGAGGGATTTGGCCTTTATTTTATCAAAATAATGTAGTGTTATCTGCTAGTTGACTAATTGCTAAGGTTTTTCAAATACATTTAAACTCTACATCAACAAATCATGATTAACCAGAGTTAACAGCATATCTGCAGCTAAAATAAATTTAAGATAATGGGCATCCCTGCCTCATTCCACAGACAATTGGAAAAGGGAGAGATTGCCAAAAGAGTACCAAAAGGGAGAGAGATTGAACTATTCATATATTTTTTAATCAATTATAATGCTAAAAAATTGCTCACCAAAACCAAAATGTTGTAAGGACTTAAAAAGAAAAGCATGTTCATTCATATCAAATGCCTTTTTGAAATCCAAAAATAAAAATAATAATTCAGGTCTCATAATCTTTTTTAAGTGCTTGTCCTTAATGTTACACTATCGCACATACACACGAAGAAATCCCTGATGTCTCTTGCTCTAGCGACCGTGTACAGACCCCCAGGGCCCTACACAGTTTTTCTTAGAGAATTTACAGATTTTCTCTCAGACCTACTGGTTAACTTTGATAAAGCACTAATTGTAGGAGACTTTAACATTCATGTTGATGACACAAATGATGCTTTAGGACTCACATTTATGGACTTACTAAACTCACTTGGGCTTAAACAAAACATCACTAGTGCAACTCATCGACGTAACCACACACTAGATTTAATAATATCACACAGAATAGATGTCACTGATATAGATATCATGCCTCAAAGTGATGACATCACAGACCATTACCTCATAATGTACACACTACCTATAGAACAGACTAACTGTGTCTCCCCACGTTATCGACTCGGTAGAACTATTATTCCGACCACCAAAGACAGATTCACAAATAAACTGCCTGATCTGTCTGGACTTCTTACTGTACCCTTAAACACAAACGACCTAGATGCAATGACAAACAGCATAGACGCTATATTCACTAGCACATTAGACACTGTTGCCCCAGTCAGATTACAGAAGGTTAGAGATAAAACACTCACACCCTCAAGAGGGAGACCCGTAACCTCGAACGGAAATGGAGAAAAACTAAATAGAGGTTTTTAGAATTGCGTATAAGGACAGTATGTCCAGCTACAGACAGGCTCTAAAAGCTGCAAGGGCTGAGCACCTGAGCAAACTCATAGAAAATAACCAGAACAATCCCAGGTTTTTATTTAGCACAGTGGCTAGTTTAACAAAAAACCAGGAATCTGAGCACACTATTCCATCACATTTCAGTAGTCAGGAATTTATGAGATTCTTCACCGATAAAATCGAAAGTATTAGGAATAAAATAGGTGACGCTCAACATATGAGAGCAACTAGTGACACAATCTCACCTAAGGCTTTACAGAGCTTTACAAGTACAGGACAGGAAGAGTTAGATAAACTTATTACTACAGCTAAATCAACAACATGTTCACTAGACCCCATCCCAACTAAACTACCGAAAGAAGTGTTACATAAAGCTGGTGAGCCTCTTCTTAATATTATTAACTCCTCGTTATCTTTAATAAGCTCCTTCTTAAGCTCCTTCTTACAGGAGAGCAACATCCTTGAACAGTTCCAGTCAGGTTTCAGGCCCCATCATAGCACAGAAACTGCACTTGTTAAAGTTACAAATGACTTGTTCTTAGCTTCAGACCAAGACTGTATGTCCGTATTAGTTCTTCTTGACCTTAGTGCTGCATTTGACACTATAGACCACAACATTCTTCTAGATTGCTTACAAAATTACACAGGTATTCATGGACAGGCTTTAAGTTGGTTTAGATCCTACCTGTCAGACCGATACCATTTTGTAGAATTAAATGGTGAATCCTCCAGTTTATTACCAGTTAATTATGGGGTCCCTCAAGGATCAGTTCTAGGACCTCTGCTTTTCTCTATATACATGCTTCCATTAGGGAACATTATTAGAAGACATGGGATTAGTTTCCATTGTTATGCTGACGACACACAGTTATATATCTCATCAAAACCAGATGAAATAGCCACAGTATCCAAATTAACTCAATGCCTTAGAGAGATAAAAGACTGGATGAGCTGCAACTTTCTATTGTTAAACTGCGATAAGACAGAAATACTACTTATAGGTCCAAAAAAAAACCAGTACACAGAAACTCTCACAACTTAACTTCCATTTAGAGGGATGTACTATTACTATTAGCTCGACAGTGAAAGACCTCGGTGTTATATTAGACAGCCAAGCTGAGAAACATCCTGTCTGTATCTGATGCTGAGAAGCTAGTTCATGCATTCATGACCTCTAGACTGGACTATTGTAATGCATTACTAGGTGGTTGTCCTGCATCTTTAATAAATAGGTTACAGTTAGTCCAAAATGCAGCTGGCAGAGTTCTCACTAGGACCAGAAAGTATGACCATATAACCCCAATTTTATCATGTCTACACTGGCTACCTGTTAAGTTTAGAATTGATTACAAACTGCTGCTACTTAAGTACAAGACTCTTAATGGTTTAGCTCCCATGTATCTAACTAGTCTTCTAACAAGTTGCAATCCTTCATGCTCTCTGAGATCACAAAACTCAGGACTTCTGGTAGTTCCCAGAATATTTAAGTCTACTAAAGGCGGTAGAGCGTTTTCTTATTTAGCTCCCAAACTTTGGAATAGTCTTCCTGATAGTGTTGGGGGCTCAGACACACTTTCCCAGTAGATTAAAAACTCATCTCTTTAGTCAGGCGTACACATAATATATTTTATAGTATCATGCACTAGTACATCAGACCTGCACATTTTTATGAACAGCAGATATGCTAATTCCTCTCCACTGCTTCTCTCTTTGTACCCATCCCGAGGCATCCAGACACTGTACCAGCTCCCAACGTCCTCTGTGAGACGAAGCCTTTGGACGTCCACTGAGCCGAGGCCGACTCTAAGAATCCTGAGACATCTCCAGTTAGACTCTGTGATACTAAGGAGCTCTGAAGTCCATGATCCTTACACCAATACGACATTTATCTGACTGTATATTACAATCACACCCCCAGTGTCACCCATATGAGGATGGGTCCCCCTTGAGTCCGGTTCCTCTCAAGGTTTCTTCCTTTACCAATTTAAGGGAGTTTTTCCTTGCCACTGCTGCCTGAGTCACCTCAGACTTGCTCATAGGGGGATAAATACATACACATTGTGAACTATATATATCTAATAATAATCTAGAATTTTTTATTCTGTCAATTCTCTTACTTTTATTATTCGTTATTTCCTTTATCATTAATTATGTTTACTTTCTGCTCTATGTTTATGTTCTGTAAAGCTGCTTTGAGACAATGTCTATTGTAAAAAGCGCTATACCAATAAACTTGAATTGAATTGAATTGAATTGAATGTTGTTACTGACCCATTTGAGGACTGTAGGTAAATGAAACCTCACATTTTAGACAAATGAGGGTGCTAGTGAGCCACTTAAGAGACACAACTTTGTCTGACCTTTTTGTTCACACTTCAAATTAATCTAAGCACGCCAAAAGCCTTAAATAAAAAGTAAACTTTGACACGATGCCATGGCAATGATATCAAAAATCTGTTCGCAATTTCACATTAGATTCAATTGCATAAATCCTCTAGGAGGAGTATTTAAAAGTTCATTGCATGCAACTGTGAAAAAATCCACCCTTGTGACTGACACACTTCCTGGGGCCTGTTGGTGGTGCGAAACCCAGGACTCACAATAAGCACATCAATGCGATCGGAATCCTTGGCCGAACATACACACCGCATGTCATCACAATAAGACATTTTTTGCCTTAGATAGAAGACACTTCCTGTTTCTCTGAATTCGCCATAACTTAGTCGCCTCGCCATGGCACCACCGTTCGAGATATCAATAATCCCTTCGGAATTTAGCAAGTGCAATGTCTCGGCATCATGTTCACCACGTATGATGTCAATCGCATGAATTCCCTAGGAGGAATATTTTTAAACACTTTTAAAACAATCCAAAATGGCCGACTTCCTGTTGGGCGGAGCTCATAGTTTAGAGCGCGAAAGTTGTTCGGGTCGATGAGATCTATATGCGTACCAACTCTCGTACATGTGCGTACATAATTGCCTGATCTGTGCACAAATGTTTGTTTTTGATTTACATGGGGTGCTACAGAGCCCCCCTGCCATGCCCATATTCCAGCCTTTGTCCAAGCCTAGCGTCACCCAACTCTGACGTGTGTGCCAAATTTCAAGAGTTTTTGAGCATGTTAAGGGACCCCAATTGGCCAATGTGTGCAAAAAATAAATAAACCCAAGCAAAAACAATAGGGCTTCACACCATTCGGTGCTCGGGCCCTAATTAATTCATCATCATTGGACATTAAACAATGTGTTTGGATGAAAGTTAACCATGTATCTCAGATCTTTCTCTGGTTTAGGGATGAATGTAATCAAAACCTGATTCATAGTGGGGCCTAAAGACCCATCTTTGATAGATTCAACAAAAACATCATTCCTCTCTTTCCTTGCAGCCTTTTCATCTCTCTCACTCTCTCTTCTTGGCTGCTGTTGCTGAGGGCGAAGAGCAGTTTTTCCTCTGTGAATTTGCACAGGCCCCCCTGTTTGCTTTGAGCCCCCGCTTGGTAGCAGTAGTAATTACCCTGGTGCTGGTGTCCTTTGCCTTGGACATCCAGAGCAAGGGGGCATGGTATATCACAAGGGTGAAGTGCCACCCTGGTTGTTAGTACCGGAGGTCCTCGATGGCCCACTTGATTGCCAGGGCTTCCCATTCCATTGCTGCATAGATTTTCTCAGCGGGGGTCAGTTTCCAGGAGAGGAACTGGTGCTCAACCCCTTCAAACTCCTGTGAAAGGATGACTCTGCCTCGTCTCAAACGCATCCGTCTGCAGCATGAAGGGGCGGTCAAAGTCCAGTTAGATCCCAGCTAAAGAGGAGAAATTAGGAACAAAATGTTTGTTATAGCAAGCCAATCCCAAAAAGGCCCCTACCAGTTTCTTTGTAGTGGGTTGGGGGTATTCCCTCATGGCCTGGACCTTTCTTTCTTGGGGCTTCAGCAGCCCTTGACCAATGCAATATCCCAGGGATATTGTGGGGATATACCGTAAAGCCAGCTGTGTGGAGGGCTTCCAGAACCTAACGCAGATTGAAGACTATTTTTTTGGACAATTAAGAAAAGAAATTGCAGTACCTGCTGATCCATGTTTACAGTACCTGTTATCCATGATAAAGTAAAACTTTATCTCCCCATTGGTTAGACCAAAAGCAGTATCCATTACAACAAAGTGGATTCAGTAGCACAGCGCGGGCCGTCCTCCTTCATTAGATCCACCATGAATCAAACTCTGTGGTTCTGGCAAACCGACGAATAATTAGTAGATTTCCATATTTCATCCCAGTATTTCCCCATCGTCATTTGCCTTGGTTTCCGTGGTTCCTTTTTGCCGAGCAGGGCTCCTCTTCATGCTTTGCATACTGTACATCCGGAGATTCCACCTTCTCTTATACCGCTCGAGTACAGATGTTCTTCTCACCAGGTGTTTATATAATACAGTTAATCCTCATAGTGCCTTGCTCATCTCTGAGCACTTTTCTTTGCAATCTTTAATTTCAGCATTGAATCCAACAGCCATGTAAATCTCTGCGTAATGACGTAATTCTTTCGAATTTGAATCGCTATTTCTTCAAAGCAATCAATAAGTGAAGTTATGCTTGCAGAAGCATTGCATTAGTAATGGTATCATTGTGAGATCTTAGTTTTTTCAGAGTGTTTGATTTTGTAAGGTTTATCTGTTTGAGTCTGAAGGTTTATCTGCAGTCTGTACCTCCATTTCTGAGTAGTCTAAGGCTGAAGCTGGAGTCGAGTCATGAGCCGGCAGGATATTAATCTTTGGGTGGGTGAAGATTTCCGCATTTTGAGGATATATAACACACGTAGTGTTTAGATGCTATTTTAAGAAGGTGTAAATTAGATGTATGTAGCCTTCAATCTTGATTTCCCACTGATAAAATGATTGTTGTGACATCATGTTCATTCTACATTGTTTAATAACAACAGTTTTTTTCGCTTTGTAAGCTCACCTAATTTACCACATTTTTTTTATTATATGGGAAATAAACTCTCCAGGCTATGTTTTATGATTGCAGTTTTGTTGTTTAGTGATATATTTTTTAGATATCTTTGATGTATTCTTTTTGAGAAATAATGTAAAACAATGAGTTCCCTTTGAAACTCAACACTTCATCATGGCTGACACTATGGTACACTCCTTGCTGAAGCAGTGTCTGAAGCTCTGTGTAAAATTATGCGAATCTATTGGCTAAGGAGTACATGTGATGAAGTGGATTGCTCCATCAAGACCATAAAAGGGCATCTACATCATATTATTCTAGCTTCTTTGTCTTCAGGAAGTGTTTTGTGTGTGTTGGTTCTATTGACTGTCTTACTGTCTAAGACTAGGGAAAAAGAAGATATATAAAGATTATATATCATATATATAATATATGATATATAAATTATTATCTCAATCCATGCTTGTTTGGCTGTACTTCAGCCAAGCAACTTTCTCTAATTCCTCTGATTCAGCTCGCTTTGTGATTTCTTCTGATCCGAATGAGAAATTATTATTATTGTCTGCATTGGACTATGTGAAGTTCAATGTGAGCAATGAGGAACAAGCAGCAGTCAAATTGCAAACACATTATATAGTGTTTGAAAAGCTTTTGGAAGCGATCACATGCTGTTAGTAAGCTTAGATTGGTGGCTTAGATAATGTGACGATGTCTATGGTTAAAGAGTAGCTTGCAAGTTATCTTTCCATTTTATCAGCTGCATGGAGAAGGTCTGCCATCCTATTGCTGCCCTGTTTGTCCATGCCAGCCTTATAGGGAAGGCCTACAATCCCACAGGGTAAACCAGTGCAGTGCTGCACCCAGTGTTAGTTTTGCAGGCATACAAAGATGACATGTTAAAGGAGCTTGTCTGCAGTCAAAAAGGAATCCTAACACCCGAGGGCCAGGATTTCCAGGGATGCCAATTTAGGGCCATCTTCGCTGCTGCTGCCTACCCTGCCTCCTCCAGGGCTTTGTAGTTCAGCCATGAGCACTCATTCTCCTGCTCCTTATGTGTCACTGCTTTCTGGGTTATCCAATGTCAACTTGCTTCAGGGCACGGTCCTAGATGGTTGTCCCCTACATCTATCATTAGGGCAGTCTGTGTTCACATCCTCTGTTCAGGTTGGTGCACCAAATCTTACTCTAGGTAGAGATTAGATTTCTCTCACTGAGAGTGATTGCTAGAGTACATGATTGGGAAGCAGGATTCTCCTGAGGCAGGGCTTTAGGCCCAGGAAGTTTCCACCTGTACGTGGTGGAATGCATATTGCACTTTTGCCACCTGAGTCAGGATTATGGACCTTTTTTTTCATCAAGTTTATTTGTATAGCGCTTTTTACAATAGACATTGTCTCAAAGCAGCTTTACAGAACATAAACATAGAGCAGAAGGTAAACATAAGGAATAATAAAATAAATAACGAATAATAAAAGAAAAAGAATTAACGGAATAAAAAATTCAAGATTATTTTATATATATATATATATATATATATATATATATATATATATATATATATAGTTCACAATGTGTATGTATTTATCCCCCTATGAGCAAGTCTGAGGTGACTCGGGCAGCAGTGGCAAGGAAAAACTTCGGTAAATCGGTAAAGGAAGAAACCTTGAGAGGAACCGGACTCAAGGGAGACCCATCCTCATATGGGTGACACTGGGGTGTGATTGTAATATACAGTCAAACATATGTTGTATTGGTGTAAGGATCATGGACTTCAAATCTCCTTAGTATCACAGAGTCTAACTGGAGATATCTCAGGATTCTTAGAGTCGGCCTCGGCTCAGTGGACGTCCAAAGGCTTCGTCCCACAGAGGACGTTGAGAGCTGGTACAATGTCTGGATGCCTCGGGATGGGTACAAAGAGAGAAGCAGTGGAGAGGGATTAACATATCTGCTGTTCATAAAAATGTGCAGGTCTGATGTACTGGTGCATGATATTATAGGATGTATTATGTGTATGCCTGACTAAAGAGATGAGTTTTTAATCTACATTTAAAAAAAGTGGGAAAAAATAAAAAAGTGGGAAAGTGTGTCTGAGCCCCGAACACTATCAGGAAGACTATTCCAAAGTTTGGGAGCTAAATAAGAAAACGCTCTACCACCGTTTGGAGACTTAGATATTCTGGGAACTACCAGAAGTCCTAAGTTTTGTGATCTCAGAGAGCGTGAAGGATTGTAACGTGTTAGAAGACTAGTTAGATACATGGGATCTAAACCATTAAGAGCCTTGTACGTAAGTAACAGCAGTTTGTAATCAATTCTAAACTTAACAGGTAGCCAGTGTAGACATGATAAAATTGGGGTTATATGGTCATACTTTCTTGTCCTAGTGAGAACTCTGGCAGCTGCATTTTGGACTAACTGTAGCCTATTTATTAAAGATGCAGGACAACCACCTAGTAATGCATTACAATAGTCCAGTCTAGAGGTCATGAATGCATGAACTAGCTTCTCAGCATCAGAGACAGACATTATGTTTCTCAGCTTGGCGATATTTCTAAGGTGGAAGAAGGCTGTTTTTGTAGTATGGGCGATATGATTTTTAAAAGACAAGTTGCTGTCTAATATAACACCGAGGTCTTTCACTGTCGAGATACTGGTAGTAGTACATCCCTCTAAATGCAAGTTAAGTTGTGAGAGTTTCTGTGCACTGGCTTTTGGACCTATAAGTAGTATTTCTGTCTTATCGGAGTTTAACAACAGAAAATTGCAGTTCATCCAATCTTTTATCTCTCTAAGGCATTGAGTTAATTTGGACACTGTGGCTATTTCATTTGGTTTTGATGAGATATATAACTGTGTGTCATCAGCATAACAATGCAAACTAATCCCATGTCTTCTAATAATGTTCCCTAATGGAAGCATGTATATAGAGAAAAGCAGAGGTCCTAGAACTGATCCTTGAGGGACCCCATAGTTAACGTAATAATCTGGAGGATTCACCATTTAATTCTACAAAATGGTATCGGTCTAACAGGTAGGATCTAAACCAACTTAAAGCCTGTCCATGAATACCTGTGTAATTTTGTAAGCAATCTAGAAGAATGCTGTGGTCTATAGTGTCGAATGCAGCACTAAGGTCAAGTAGAACTAATAAGGACATACAGTCTTGGTCCGAAGCTAAGAACAAGTCATTTGTAACTTTAACAAGTGCAGTTTCTGTGCTGTGGTGGGGCTTGAAACCTGACTGAAACTCTTCAATGATGTTGCTCTCCTGTAAGAAGGAGCTCAGTTGAACAGACACAACCTTTTCAAGTAGTTTAGACATAAACGGAAGGTGTGAGATAGGTCTGTAATTTGATAGTTCATTTGGATCTAAGTTAGGTTTTTTGATGAATGGCCTAATGACTGCCAACTTGAAAGACTTCGGGACGTAACCTAAAGATAACAAGGAGTTAATGATATTAAGAAGAGGCTCACCAGCTTTATGTAACACTTCTTTCGGTAGTTTAGTTGGGATGGGGTCTAGTGAACATGTTGTTGATTTAGCTATAGTAATAAGTTTATCTAACTCTTCCTGTCCTGTACTTGTAAAGCTTTGTAAAGCCTTAGGTGAGATTGTGTCACTAGTTGCTCTCATATGTTGAGCGTCACCTATTTTATTCCTGATACTTTTTTTTTATCGGTGAAGAATCTCATACAATCCTCACTACTGAACTGGGATGGAATAGTGTGTTCAGATTTCTGTTTTTTTGTTAAACTAGCCACTGTGCTAAATAAAAACCTAGGATTGTTCTGATTATTGCCTATGGGTTTGCTCAGGTGCTCAGCTTTTAGAGCCAGTCTATAGCTGGACATACTGTCCTTATACGCAATTCTAAAAACCTCTATTTAGTTTTTCTCCATTTCCGTTCGAGGTTTCGGGTCTCCCTCTTGAGAGTGTGAGTATGACTATTATACCACGGTGCAAGTGTTTTATCTCTAACCTTCTGTAATCTGACAGAGCAACAGTGTAAAATGTGCTATTGAATATAGCGTCTATGCTGTTAGTCATTACATCTAGGTCGTTTGTGTTTAAGGGTACAGTAAGAAGTCCAGACAGATCAGGCAGGTTATTTGTGAATCTGTCTTTAGTGGTCGGAATAATAGTTCTACTGAGTCGATAACGTGGAGAGACATAGTCTGTTCTAGGGGTAGTATGTACATTATGAGGTAATGGTCTGTGATGTCATCACTTTGGGGAATGACATCTATATCAGTGACATCTATTCTGTGTGATATTATTAAATCTAGTGTGGTATTACGTCGATGAGTTGCTCTAGTGATGTTTTGTTAAGCCCAAGTGAGTTTAATAAGTCCATTAATGTGAGTCCTAAAGCGTCGTTTGTGTCGTCAACATGAATGTTAAAATCTCCTACAATTAATGCTTTGTCAAAGTTAACCAATAGGTCTGAGAGAAAATCTGTGAATTCTCTAAGAAAAACTGTGTAGGGCCCTGGGGGTCTGTACACGGTCGCTAGAGCAAGAGACATCAGGGATTTTTTCGAGTGCATGTGCGATAGTGAAACATTAAGGACAAGCACTTCAAAAGAACTAATTCTATGCTGTGTTCTCTGGGTAACAGTAAGGAGATCACTAAAGATAGTGGCGACACCACCTCCACGACCAGTCAGACGAGGCTCGTGCTTATAGATATATCCTGATGGTGTAGACTCATTTAGACTGATGTATTCATTTGGTTTAATTCAAGTTTCGGTAAGGCAGAGTGCAGTAAGGCTATTTTCTGAGATCATTTACAATAAGTGCTTTGATTGCAAAAGATCTAATGTTCAGAAGCCCAAGCCTTAAGAACTGTTTTTGTTTGTTTCTTTGGCATTTTTCTGGTCTAATTACAGTAAGATTATTTTGAGAACTTGTCACGTATTTACTCTTTGAGCTCGCTGCTTGGGGAACAGACACAGTTTCACAGTTTACTGTAACCATTCATTTAAAGTGAAAAGTCTACTGAACCTTTCAATTCCTCGCTGGTACTTTGGAAGTGGTCCAGACATGATGATCCTCGCCGTGGGCGCTGTGCTGCGAACCATCTCCACCAGGGTGTTGAAGTCCCTTTTCAGGACTCGCAATGTTTTCGACTACATTATATACCTTACAGTGTTTATCGAAATTAGTATAAGTGCATGTGCTCCAGATCATCATGTTTTTGCCACCGTAATTAGGATTTTGTTTTTGGGTAAATAAAAAGCTTCCGCTTCTACACGACGAATCTGCTGATCACTGGGAATCAGAATGTTTGCATACGTGAGGTACCTGGATGACGGCTGCACGGCAGTTGTTTTAACTTGCGATATTAAGGACTTTAACTATGACATGTTTGACCAAACTCAGATTTATTGGGTAGCTACGATGGAAGCAAGACTTCTTCAGGGCACAAATACTAATGCTTAAAGGTATGTAACTTAAGCAGTAGCTGTTTTATCGTAACTCGTTCACTGCACAATATAAACAAATGAGTGATATATAGTTTTGGTTCTTGTTTTGTTTCTATATTTTTTCAGAGAATGAAGAAGACATAGAGTAGGAGTTGTCTAAAGGCAAACGACTCCGGGTAGCACCTCTTAAAAAAACATGGCCACCACATACTACTTGTTACTCGCTAAAAGAGAGCGCAGAAGCTAAGACCGAAAATGTGTGTTGTAAAGGTTATATTGTGTAACGCTATTTGTGCACGTGTGTAAATTACAGTGTGATGGCAAATGTCATTGTCCTATAAATATTCTAAACAAACTTTATATATATATATATATATATATATATATATATATATATATATATATATATATATATATATAAAGTTTGTTTAAAATATTATATATATATATATATATATATATATATATATATATATATATATATATATATATATATATATATATATATATATATAAAGAAAGCCATGTAAATGATAGGAATATCCAGAATGTTTTTCTTTATTAAAAAGTGAATTGCAATTCTCTAGAAAATTGTCTTGGTCTTTATTTAACTATGAATATGCACTAAGAAATGTGATATGTAACAAATGGGATTTGTTGTGGTCTTGCTGGGATTATACTAGCATCCAAAAGACAACATATGTTGACCAGCACACCAGCAGCCCAGGCTGGTCGGCCAGCACACCAGCATCCCAGGCTGGTCGGCCAGCACACCAGCATCCCAGGCTGGTTGGCCAGCACACCGGCAACCAGCACCTAATGCTGAACCAGCATACCACCATCCCAGGCTGGTCGGCCAGCACACCAGCAACCAGCACCTAATGCTGGACCAGCATACCACCATCCCAAGCTGGTCGGCCAGCACACCAGCATCCCAGGCTGGTCGGCCAGCACACCAGCAACCAGCACCTAATACTGGACCAGCATACCACCATCCCAAGCTGGTCCCAGCATGCAAAACATACCTTATGCCAACCAGCAATGCTGTTTTTTTTTAGCAGGGCTGCCTCTCACTCCAGTCTGTGAAATGAAAATGTGGAAGATGCGAGAGCTTGTACTAGCGGTAGCCGAGCTAACAGGCTAGCTATGCTAGCTGGCTAGAAGCGGACGCTGCGAGACAAGTAAATACAATGTCAAGAATTAAGATGTAAGTAGGTTAAAGTGTAAACTCAAGATAACTCGGAATAGAATAAAAAATACTCAACCAAGCATATAAATTGGAAGATGAGCTCCAAGTCTGCTGCGAGAGCTCCAAGTCTGCTGCTTCCTGCTTCAATTGAGAGAAAGAGAGAGACAGAGGTTTTCTTGATGAGTTTAACTAGGAGTCCGGACTACCATCCGGACCTAATTACCTTCCGGAAACCACACCAGGTTATGTATGTAACCTGGTTCACTGAGAAGGTTTTTAGAGTCACTGGCCACTGTCCGGGCATCCTCATGTGCATTTACATTTACATTTACATTTACATTCACATTTACAGCATTTGGCAGACACCCTTATCCAGAGCGGCAAACATAAGTGCTTAAACCTCTCTCATTGGATACATTAATGCTGGTTCACTAGGTTACATACTTAAGATACCATGATTTTTTTTTAAATAAATGCAGAAGATAGTGAAAGAAGTGCTAGTTGAAGTGTTTCCTGAATAAGTAGGTCTTCAACCGCCTTTTGAAAATAGCCAGTGACTCAGCTGTCCGGACCCCTAGGGGAAGTTCCTTCCACCACCTTGGTGCCAGAACAGAAAATAGTCTTGTAGTATACTTGCCTCTTACCCTGAGATGGTGGAACCAGTCGAGCAGTGCTGGAAGATTAGAGGGTGCTGGGTACAGTGCGAGGAGTGATGAGGGCTTTGAGGTAAGAGGAACCTGGTCCATTTTTGGCTTTGTAGGCCAGCATCAGTGTTTTGAATCTGATGCGTGCAGCTACCGGAAGCCAGTGAAGGGATCGCAGCAGCGGGGTGGTATGCAAGACTTAGGCAGGTTGAAAACAAGCCGTGCAGCTACATTTTGGATCATTTGCAGAGGACAGATTGCGTTCATAGGTAGACCTGCCAGGAGTGCGTTGCAGTGCATTGCAGTAATCCATTAGCAACATGAGAGGAAAAGGACAGTTGATTGTCCATGGTTACCCCAAGGTTGCGAGCTGTGGCTCAAGAGGAGATCAGATCGTTATGCAGCAACCCAGTTTCCCAGCAGTTCATGACATAGGTCACGAAATGTATTCTATTTGATTCGTGTTTGTGGACACGAATTTCCCTTTTTTTCGTGTCACTCAGCACGATTTTTGATCTACAGTAATGTATTTCAATAGGAAGCATCTTTCGTGTCTGCAGCATGTTTTTCTTTCTGCCACTCGGAAGCATTGTTTTTGTTCATTTGTTATTCATTTTTAAGCACTACATTACTCAACATTTAACCAGGAGATTTTATCCTTGTTTTCATTGATTTATATTCTGTAGGGTAATAACCATTGTGCTATGGTTTCTTTTCTGAGAAAAGCCGTTTATCCATCTATTTGGTGTGTCAAATCGGACAGGATTTTCAGGATTAAACTAAATACTACAATATCCATGAGCCTTATCTACTTTTACTATGCTGAAGACGTCAGCTAAAACTACCTGATGACCCACCGCCAATTCTCTTTTAATGATCTCATTTTTCTTTCAACACATAAACACAAAAGTGTGCTTGATCATTCAACAATACAATGTCATGACCATCCGTTTTATTTGATTCTCCTGATTTCTGCAGGCAGCGAATTCTCCTTCATTGCATTCAAACCACTTCCCAGGTAATGTAACTTGAATGTAATGATCAAATTTGAACACTTAGATTTCGTGGCTTGCAGAAATCAACCAATCGCAAATGTGGACGCCCGCATTACCCATGAGCCTCAGCATCCGTTGCTATGGAGACCGAGCCAGTCCGCTTTGCGATTAGGTGATTTCTGTAGGCTTTCAGTGTTCAAATTTGATCATTACATTCAAGTACATTCAAGCTAATGGCTGACAGCAAACTCTTCTTTTTTATCCTTTGCTTATTTATTATTTTTGAATTGTTTTTGAATCGTTTGATTATTTATTTGTGTTTGAATTGTTTGCCTGTCTCTACATTTAAATTGTACTGTTTTTTGTTTTCTCTTTTTGGTTAATATTTTACATAGCCGCTTTCTTTTATTAAATTCTTCACTTTTTTATAACCAAATGTATTTCCGCTTTGGCAGTGGAGGCAATAGACTGTCGGCCCCTCAGAGAAGGCCCCTTTTCGACCCAGTCCAGCCACTACAAATATTTGGTAATGCCGTCCGGCCTTTCTAACAGTCCAGCAGTATTCCAGTCCTTCGTCAATGATGTGTTCCGTGATATGCTGGACCGCTGGGTGATCGTGTACATCGACGACATCTTGATCTACTCCGAAACACCGGCTCCCATCCTTCACCACCCTGATCCGAGCCGGCCGTTCATAGTCGAGGTGGACGTCTCTAGCACAGGAATCGCAGCCGTTGAGTCACAACGCCAGGCCCGGCTAATAAAATGTTTCCGTGCGCGTACTTCTCCCGAAAACTATTGCCCACAGAGCGCAACTACAATGTAGAGGACCGTGAGATACTAGCCGTGAAGGTGGCTTTCGAGGAATGGTGGCACTGGCTGGAGGGTGCTCGGCATCCTTTCACCGTCCTAACCGATCACAAGAACCTCGAGTATTGAATAAACGCATGAATACATGCCAGGCACGGTGGGCCATGTTCTTCACACGTTTCCAGTTCACCATGACCTACAGTTGCTGTATACCGGGAGGCCAACCAGGAAGCACCTGCAGAACCCATCATCTCTGAGGTCCGCATTCTTGTTCCAGTTCAGTGGGACATCATGATGGAAATCTCCCAGGCCAACAAGCAGTCCCCTCCTCTGGTAGATTGCCCTCCTGTGAAAACTTACATACCTGAGGACCTACGCACAGCCCTTTTGTTGTGTTTGCCGACCTTGACCTTGACCTGTTGTTTACGAGATTGTACAATAAAGCTGCAAATGGATCATCAGCCTTATGATGTGTCATTACATATGCATCCAGACACTAGAGGGGATTAGCAATAGTGATAGTAGTGTAGTTTCTGTAGGGAAAAATCTGGATGACTTATGCAGAGTTAGTAACCCTCCACCTCTGGGGGAGCCCTCGCAGCAGCGCAAAATGGTGATGGCTCAGTGGCATAGTTGCAAAGCCAAAGCTAATGCTAGCTCCTTACTCACAGGAGCACCACTCCTCTCCGCTTCACATATCTAACAGTTTTGTTCTCCTCAGTGAAGCACCCGCTGAGAAACCTGAAAGAGCTCTGGTAATAGGAAACTCCATCTTAAGGCATGTGAAATTAGCTTGGCCTTTAGGCGCTCAAGCAGCACTGGTTAGGTGTATTCCAGGAGCCAGGGATGCCTGACATAGGTAATATTAGGGTCTTAGAAAAGGGCAAAGGTCTAAGGTAGTTTTTTTTTTTTGCAACACCCTAGATATTGTAGCTCCACTTAAAAAGAAAGTAAGAGAAAAACTACCAGCCTGATACAATGTAAACATGCAAACTTTAAAACAATCAGCTAGGAAATTAGAATGTAAATGGTGTCAAACTAAATTACCAGTATTTTGATTAGCATGGAAGGAAAACCTTCATTGCTACAAAAAATCTTTTAGTGCTGCTAGATCAATGTATATCTTCAGCATAAATGAAGATTTTATTATTTTTTTTACCAGGCATAAAAACACTGTCAAAAAGTGTACACTATCTATTTGTAGCAATAATGACTTCATAAATTATTATTTTAATGGAAATATCTATAACATCAGGCAGAAAATTCAGACCATAAATTTAATACCAAACAATTTGATATATAATGCTGTATGTTTCATGCAGCTATATGTTTCAGCTAAGTCGGATGTGAGTCACCAGCTTAATAAGATTGATGATTGTGTGAAGGACATTAGAGTGGATGCTTACCAACTTCCTCCTGCTTAACTCTGAAAAGACAGAAGTCCTTTTACTAAGATCACAGGGAGCCAGAAGTAAGCTTTCTGAATACAGAGTAACTTATTTTAATGCATTACTGTCTGGATATTCTAGTAGGAGCACAAACAAGCTCCAGTTAGTCCAGAACACAGCAGCTAGAGTCCTAACTAGAACCAGAAGATATGAACATATCACCCCTGTCTTATCCTCATTGCTTTCTCTCCCAGTCAAGTTTTGCATTGATTATAACTACTAACTTAATGGTCATGTGCCACAGTACCTGAGTGATCTTTTGTTTTTTTTTTAATGATCTGTCATTCTTACTTTGATCAAAATGAGCAGGCTATTTGTTAGTTCCTCAAGTACAAAAAGCTACAGCATTGGGAAAAGCTTTTTCTTACAGAGCCCCACAGTTATGGACCAGCCTTCCAATTAGTTTTTGGGACTCAGACAGTCTTTGTTTAAATCCGGGCTAAAAACACATTTGTTTAATTTAGCTTTTTATAAATAGATTTTCTTAGTTAAAGGGGCAGATCTGGAGGGTTCATGGACATAGATTGTTTGGTGAACTGAAACGTCTGGATGCTGTCGGCTTACCAGCCCCACAAGTTGCTCAGGTTTGCAGACTGTGGAGTGGTGGGACGGTTTACATCCCAGCCCTCATGTCTGTGTAACCTTCTGGCTCTAGCCTTTTAGTAATGCTGTCATTGCTAGTCTTGCTGGAGTCTCTGTCTGCACTTTGTACATAATTTACATTGTCCATGACCTGATTACAATTATACATAACAATTCTCTCTCTCTCTCTCTCTCTCTCTCTCTCTCTCTCTCTCTCTCTCTCTCTCTCTCTCTCTCTCTCTCCCACTCTCTTTCTCTCTCTCTCTTTCGAGCTATATATGCCACTTCCAAGCTCTCAGTGTTCAGAGTTCCTAGTCTGATTGTCTCTTCTTACAGAGCTACTTCGCAATCCTGACGTTCTACCCCTGGTTGAAGTCTCGTCACCCGATGTGCACACTGCCGGGGATTAATCTGCATGATCAGGCAGTGACTCATGGGATTGTTGTGGATGGGGCCGCCTGGCTCTTTATCAACAATCATTTGAATACTGGGAAAGAATTAGTGTTGGGTCCATGGTGAACTCAGAGATTGTGCTGACACATTAGTTACTCAGGAGATCTCGGTTGCACTACTATAAACTGTTGAAGAATTGACATCATTTAGATTTACATTATTTACTGTCCAGTGTCACCCAAATGAGGATGGATTCCATTCTGAGCCTGGTTCCCCTCAAGGTTTCTTCATCATATCATTTCAGGTTTTTCCTTGCCGCCATTGCCTCCTGCTTGCTCATTAGGGATAGGGATAGATATATATAGTATTTTACATTTTAGAATCTATATTTTTAAATTAAGTTTAAGCTTTAAATATATTTTGATATATTATATATTGATTTATTTATTTTTCTCCTTATTTTTTTCTTCTGATTATATTAATTTTATATTAATTAACTTTTTTCCTCTTTATTTCTGTAAAGCTGCTTTGAGACAATGAATTGTTAAAATTGCTATACAAATAAATTGAGTTTGAATTTGAATTTGACTTTTCACAATCTTTAAATGTAAATTTGAATTTGCTACATGGATGTCATTTTTTGGTCTCCTGTTCTGTGTGTATCCCACTGCAGTGAGTCACAGAGTACTCAATGTTCGTTACAGTTCAAAATGAAGCTTAAACATAAGTCTTTATGATAAGTTACATGCATTTATCAATAGTTTCCACATTCTCAATACATCATACAGTGGAGAAAACTGCAATAAATGTAGACTGAAGTGTGGATCGGTTTTTATTGATTCACACGAAAACATTGAATAACCTCAGCTTTTAAAATTCTCGAATACTGTATTATTATTATTATTATTATTATTATTATTATTATTATTATTATTATTATTATTATTATTATTGTTGTTGTTGTTGTTGTTATTTATTTTCTCGCTCAAGCTTAACTGGCAAGATAACTTTTTGAATCTCATGTTTACATAATATTATAAAACTATTCAATATAAATTCAAACATTTTTCTTTTTTAAAACTTCTATGCAACCCAGTGATATAGAAGGTAGTGGTACCACCTCACAACTCCTGGGTTCCTGGAGTTGCAAATGTATTGGTGACTCCAAATTGCCCCTAGGTATAAATTGGTATGTAATGCTTTGAAATGGACTGGCATCCCATTCAGGGTGTATTTCCACCTCACATCTAGTGTTCCCAGGATAGTCTTCAGATCCAATGTGAACCTGATGTTTACTGAAGATGAATTAATATAGACTTAAACAACAATAGATGAGCACTGCACTGAAACAAAGGTTAATATAAAGAGTAATATAATACAAAAATTCAAGATTAAAAGTGCACTTAAACACACATGCACATTCACACCTACGGCTCTTGTTTTTCTTTCATTTATCCCTGATGCTACTCAAAGAACAGTCATTCATACAATTCAGCACAGGCTTGTAGATCCTTATCACTCATTTATTTCCTAATTCTTAGATTTTTTTTATCCTATTAGTCCTATTAGTCTAGCCTGCTAGCCTAGTTTTTTACATCCTCTCACACCAATTATCTTTGTTGAATGCCCTAAAACACCATGTCACTTGTATGTCTGTCTTTGAGTGCAGGTGAGGATACGTTCGAGTTGTACAGAGTTGTGTAGAAGCATGACCCACGACATGGATCAACGTGTCAGGACCGTTTCCCACGTACCAGTGATGAATCGAGAGGTTCAGTAGACTTTTTGCCTTAATGAATGGTCATGGTGGAACTACTCTTTATAGACAACTGGAATGTATTCTGGGAGCATCCTAGGCTATACTATGCTGATATCCTGCACCCCAGCTTAAATAATTTGGAGATATAATTGATAACAATGCAAACAATGCTTTAGAACTCACATTCATGGACTTACTAAACTCAATTGGGCTTATACAAAACATCACTCATCTTAATCATCTAGATTTATTACACCTGGAGTAAATGTCACTGATATAGATCATACCTCATTGAAGATATCACAGACCATAGATACCTCATACTGCACACTACCTGTAGAATAGATAAGCCGTGTCACACCACATTATCAACTTGGTAGAACTATTATTCCAACCACTAAAGATAGATTCACAAATAACTTGCCTGACCTGTCTCACCTTCTTACTATACCCCTAAATGCAAACAATCTAGATGAAATGACGAACAGCAAAGGCACTATTTTCACTAGCACATTAAATGCTTTTGCCCCCATTCAATTAAAGGAGGTTAGAGACAAAACACCTGCACCATGATATAATAGTCATATTCACGCCCTCAAGATAGCAACCCGTAACCTCAAGCAAAAGTAAATTATAGGTTTTTAGAGGTTTTTAGAATTGCAGGCAAGGACAGTATGTTCAGCAAAGACAAGCTCTAAAAGCTGCAAGGGCTGAACACCTGAGAAACTCATAGAAAATAATCAAAAGAATCCCAGGTTTTTATTTAGCACAGTGGCTAGATTAACAACAACAACAAAAAAAAACAGATATCTGAAAAGTGCATTCCATCACAGTTTAGTAGTGAAAACTTAACAAAATAGTAGATGTTAAACCCCTTACTGCATTTTGTGATCCAGTCTCAGCTAAAGCTCTAGATTCACAATTACAGTGCTTTACAAGTACAGGACAGGAGAGCTAGATAAACTTATTACTACAGCTAAATTAACAACATTTTTTTAGATCCCATTCCAACTAAATTATTGAAAGAAGTGTTACATATAGCTGGTAAGCCTCTTCTCAATATTATTAACTTTTTTATTATTAATATTATAAACCTTCAAGTTGGCAGTTATTAATCTCCTCATTAAAAAATCCTAATTTAAATCCTAATGCACTATCAAATTACAGACCCATTTCTAACCTTCCGCTTATGTTAAAATATTATGATAAATATTAGGGTATATATTAATATTATTATATATTAAATAATATATTAAATATTTTGTTTATAACCCATATGATGATGGGTTCCCCTTTGAGTCTGGTTCCTCTCAAGGTTTCTTCCTTACCATCTAAGGTAGTTTTTCCTTGCCATTGCTGCCTGAGTCACCTCAAACTTGCTCATTATGGGATAAATACATACACTTGGTGAATTAAATATGTCTAATATTAATCTTGAATTTTGTATTCTATTAATATTTATATTATTCTTTATATTAACCGTTTGTTCTATGTTTATGTTCTGTAAAGCTGCTTTGAGACAATGTCAATTGTAAAACACGCTATACAAATAAACTTGAATTGAATTGAATTGAAATTGAATTGGTACTCTCCTCAGAAGTGGTCAAACAACAAGGATAACTCCAAAAGCAAGACATGTTTGCTGGGGTCAGAAGGGAGCCCACGGTAACTTATAAGCAACTAAAGGTTTCTTTTACTTTGGCTAATGTTAATGTTTTTGTGAGTCTGCCATGAAGTGAACACTGAACAACCTTGGTGTGCATGGCTGAGTTGCAAGGAGAAAGCCACTACTCTCGAAAAGAACATTGCTGCCCTTGAAGTTTGCTAGAGATAATGTGGACAAGCCAGAGGACTATTGGACAAAATAATTTGTGGGAACATGAGACAGAAATAAAACTTTTTGGTTAAGATGAGAAGCGTTATTTTTAAAGAAACATCTGTCCATGAACTGAATCTCAAGAGAAAATGCGTCATACACCAAGACAATGATCACAAGCACTCAAGAATGATTAAAGAGGAACAAAGATAGTGTTTTGGAATGTCCTGACCTTAATCCAAAGGAAAATTGTGGGAGGACCTGAAGCAAGCAGTTTATGTGAGGACACCCACCAAAATATCAGTGTCAAAGCTGTTCTGTTTTGTGGAATGGAATAAAATTTCTCTAGGCCATTGTGCGTGACTGATCAAAAGTAACTGGAAACTTTACTTGCAGTTATTGCTGCACAAGCAATAAAAAATCAAAGGTTCAAATAGTTTTGCAAGTCAAAGATATGTAATGCTGGATCATTTTTCTCAATAATTAAATGAAGAAGTATAATATGTTCAGCTCATTTGTTTGATTGCATTCACTTTGTTTACTTTTAGGATTTGTGTATAAAGTATGCATATTTATGTAGAAATATAGGAATTTCTAAAAGTTTCACAAACTTTCAGCTGACACTGTATATCAGAAACAGGTGAAATATCTAAATTGTTTAGGTTAACATAGTGTGTTAAAGATATAAAAGACTTGATGACCTGTAATTGTCTATTGTTATATTGAAATATTACTTATCGGTCCAAAACCAGTACACAAAAGCTTTCACAATTCAACTTCGACTTAGATGGATGGGTTAATGATGTATTAATGATGTATTACTACTAGCTTGACAGTGAAAGACCTGGGTATTATATTAGATGCAACCTATCTTTCGAAAATCATATCGCCCATATTACAAAAACACCCTTCTTCCACCTTAGAAATATTGCCAAGCTAAGAAACATCATATCTGTGTCTGATGTCAATGTATTTTAACTGTGGTCAACTAAGCTTTGAGTGCTTGTACTGATTTATGATCAAATTCAGATGGCTTCACTATAAATTATCTGTTAATTCTGTAGTATAAATCTGTTGAGCAGTAGTGCACTATGGGCCATTTCTGTATTTCATGTTGGCATACAGAACACTGTAAAGAATTTACATAAACTGAGCAATCAACTAAGCTCAGGTCAGGTTAAAGACTCTGCACTCTGCCAAGTTACCTCCAAGTTCCATAACTTTCTCTGCTTTAGAGGTGCTATATCTCTGCTGAACTTGCTGTAACAAAATATTCTATGGATCAAACTAAATATAACATAGTATAAACTCTCTTGGCTTCACAAACTTAGCATAAGCATTACAATTAGATTGATAGAGAGCTGTAGGTTTCATTTCAAAAACACATGGTGCTTATGCAAAGTTTTTGCTAAATTAAAACTCAAATAAGCTAACTAAAGTAAGAATTTTATACCAAACATTATCAATGCAATTAGATTTGTCAGGAAATAACAACATGCCAGTTATTTGATACAAACAATATTCTTACTATAATTACATTTGGCGAATATGTTAACATAAATATCTGATTATTATATTAATTTTTATATGAAATAATGATTGGTATAATATACTTGACTTGAGCAGAGAGTTATTGATGAATGAAGGAATACTGAATTACATTATGTTGGTACCAATAATTTACCATTCCTGCAGAACCTAAAATGCTCAAAAACATGATTTAGCCTTTGAATTGATAAACACTCTCTTTGTGTTTTACATTTTGATTAAATGTAAAATGTTGTTTTACATTTTACACTTTTTATAAAAAACATAAAAAGGACATATTTACTTCATTTATAAAATCTATTAAAAATAATAATACAGTTAATTACATTAAGCTGTAATACAGGCATTAAGCAAACAATTAATCACTTGTGTGTGCTATTATGTTTGCAACTCTGTGATTGTGAAACTGTAATAATGCTTAATTCAATTTTAGTTGCTTGTAATGAAAAGAGTAATTTCATTATTAAGGGAAATATATTAAAATACCATACATTTATGTACAAATTTTAGCAATATATTTGGTCCAAAAACTGCTTTACAGAAAACTCAAAATTGACTGTAACGTGACATATTATCTAAACTCAGTTTATCTTTAAGAATTACAGATTTTCATCACATTTTAATTATGAATGCAATTCAATTCACTTAAATTTAGTTTTATTTGTTTAGTGCTTTAACAATTGACATTGTGACAAAACAGCCTTAAAAAGATTATAGGAATCTAAAAATGTAGAAAATAAATGGTAAAGTTTAAAGTGGTAATTTATAACTATTCCTAATAAATGAGCCAGTGGCAAAAAACTATACTCAAAAAGAAATCCATCCTCATCTGGGTGACATTGGAGAGTGTGATTATAATTTCCTTTCTGTGTATAGCCAAGTGAAGTTAATATGAATATCAGTGTATTTTTTTTTAATTCATTATAGATTTAACATACAGTATATTCCTTCTTGCTGAAGCCAGAAAACATTCACTGATGGATACCTGAGAGCAAAACTGCAGTAACATCAGTTCAAAGCTGTCGCCATGGTCAATAAGTGGTTCTATGCATATCAGTCCCATGTATTTCTAGGCCATCCACATGAAAATATATATTTCATAAACTACACAGAAAAAAATGCTTTTTGTTAATAACATACTCTGTGGATACTGTATTCATAACAATTGTACAAATACTTTTTAGAGGTGTGAGAAAAAAATGCTCATTACTTTTTTATTTTTTCATTGAAAGTTTTCATCATTTTACTTACATTTTTAAAACAAATTATAATTAAATAATAGTCCCTTTACAGTAGCTAACCTTAGACAGAAAAGTGTTCTATTAAAGAAAACAAATAATTATTTATTTTAGTTTTATTTACTGCATTCACATACTGATGTGGATGATGATCTATCAAACAGAAGTACAGTAGGCCACATTTTCATTTGCAGTGATAAATATGTATTTTTTTTACAAAATGCTACCAGGAAAATTCACAATCTTTTTATAAAATCTGTCTTTTTTAGTACTATAACATTAATATTGTAAAATTTACGCCTAATATGTCTATATTCTATGAGCATAGTATTGCTACTCCAACAACAAAATATAATTACAGTACTTTATATTTACACACAATATGTATCTGAAAACTAGAATTGATAACAAGGTGCAGCAAAAAAAGAAAAAAGAAAAAAAAACATCACATTTTTAAAAGTGAAGAAAGAAAACAATTTTTGATTATTTTATTTAAATATGTAATTGTAATCCTATTTAACATTTACAAAGGGAAATTGATTAAAACACAGAGAGGGAGAATTTTCAACATTGTTTATATGTATTAAGATGAAAATTCTGATTAAATACATTAAATAATTCTCATTTTGTTAATCTGTTGGATTTTTGTGCAATTGTCTGCACCAGTAGAATATCAGCAGAAATGCAGAAAGAATATTTTCCACTGCAGCTTAGCGGTTTGCACTTTCATGTGATGATAGCCACAAAGTGTTGCTTGCGATTGCCTCATTTGACAGCACAGAATCAGGAAATGCTCAGTGCCAGGTAACCATCTGAGACACTACAGTATGTACGTGGAGGGCTTCACCACCCACACATCTCTCATCTCTGCATAGTTCCTCACTATAAAACTTTTTTCATACTAAGATTTTCCACTTGCTGTCTATAAACTGAAATACCAAAATATACAAATAAAAGCTGCAAATTGCTTAAACAATGATATGATACTGCAAAAACTATCAAAAACAATATAAAGACATTAGCTTTACATTCTACATTCTCCAACTTTAACATGCTATAAGCTATTACTAATTTCTAGTCTAAGTAGGGAAAATAATATGGTGCTAGTAACAATAAAACTATGTTTAATCTATATACTATCCCAAAATGTCTAAGCTGAAAATGTCATGAGCTTAAAATAATGTTAACATTTGAAAAAATGTGATCTCTGAGACTTTAACTTTGTTGGTGACAGATGGGTTGGTTTGACTATTTAAGAAATTGCTGATATCCTGGGATTTTCACACACATACACACACCACTCTCTGAGTTTAGAGAGTAACACAGAATGGTCTGACAAAAATCCAGTGATTGGTGGTTCTGTAAGTTCAAACACCTTGTAGATGTGAAAGATCGGAGGAGAATGATCAGACTGGTCTCAGCTGAACACTTTACCAAAAGGTGAGCAGAAAAGAATCTCAGGATGCACTATAAATCAAACATTGAGGTGAATAGGTTAAAACAGAAGCTATCTGCCAAGACAAGAATCTGAGTACAGATTCATTAGTACAGATTCAGAGAAATTGGATAGAAAATAAAGTCACAGACATCACACTTTTTTTTCTCATTCTGATATTTGATGTGAACATTAACTGAAGCTCTTGACCTTAACTTATCAAGATGTTGACCTATAACATGTGCAGCCTAGTGCAACAGTATGAGACAAACAGACAATACAGAGCAATATAAGATAATACACAAAGTACACAGAGTACATACAGCATACTGTATTTTAAAGTACATTGTGCAACAATTGTGAGTATATACAACAGCAGTTAAATGAGGTATTGAAATGTAGTGTGCAAAAAACAGCAATGTACGATATTCATTTTATAGGATGATATTTAAGCTTGCTTAGCTGAATGTTTTGTCATGTGTTTTGTCATTTTTAAATGAATTTTGAAAAAAATTCCACCAACTTCCAAATTTCACTTCAAATCCTCAGTGTTATATAGTTTAATATATGTAATCTGTCTGTCTAACAACTGTGTTTTCTAACTCTTACATCAATCTGTAGTTTTCATACTTAAATCTATTCATGTTTCTGCCTATGCAAGAATTCTGTAAACTCATACAAGTTTACTCACAATGTCTTACATGAATATCCTATTAAACATTTAAAACTTTCTTTATAACTTATGTATGAAACCTTGGTGTTTCAATTAGTTAAAATTATTCTCGGATGAACAATCAGGGGTTAGACATAAAAAAAATTAATAGCGACACAAATACATGAAATGCTCCCAATCTATTAAGTCTGTTTAGATCTACTGTATATAGTATATTCAATTATTGTCTCCTGCCATTGTATGATAATGGGAAGATAATGGGATGTGGTAGCCTAGTGGTTAAGGTGTTGGACTACCAATTGGAAGGTTGTGTGTTCGATTCCTATGTCCACCAAACTGCCACTGCTGGGTCCCTGAGCAAGGCCCTTAACCCTCTGCGGTTTGAGGGTATTTTTGGGCCTGGAGAAGTTTTGACATACCCTGATATTTGTGCTTTTTTCAGTTGTAAAGTCTAATATCACTGTAATCAGCACAAACTGGACTACAATAATATGTGCAGCATGTATGTACATGATTGTGTTTTTGAGAAAACAATGTTTATGCATGGTTAGTGAAAAATGAAACATTATAAATCACTTGAATAAGGCCATAAAACACACACAGAACGTCGGTTCACAGGACTTGAGAACTGGATCTTGTATCCTAGTGTTTTTGCTTCAAAATTATGTGAAAATCATCTTGTTTACTCGCTCACAGAAAACAATATATTGATTTAAATTTTCTAAGACACTTTTTGTTTGTAAAGGGTATATGCGAGTAGGCGTCAACTATCATGCATATTAATGTAATTCACACCTGAGAAGACAAAGGCCCGCATAATGAGCTGCATAATGAGCCTTACAGGTAAGTGTGTGACTGAGAGAGGAGTTACAAGAATGTGGAGATTACAAGAAGAAGGAGTTAAAAGAATGTGAAGACAAAATAAATGTGTATATTTTGTGTTTGTAGTTTATTTAGAATATTTAACTATAGTGCAAACAGTGCCAGACAAGAGATAAGTACTAAAAAAAATAATCCTAAAATCCACATAAAGTGCATGTGTGCCAGACAAGAGACCGAGCAAACAGACACTATACTACAAGACAGATGCTTAAAATAAATAATAAAGTAAAATATGTATGCAAGTAACAATATTGTATATGACCAATACAATATGGCTCTGTTAAAATCTTTAATGGAATCTTTTTTAATCTGTAATGGAATCTGTTAAAACTTGGTGCTTCTTACAGCATTGTTTGGGGCGTTGATCTTGTTTGCATAGCCCGCGTCAGGTAATTTCCATATGAATGGCGCGCGCGATAGGTGGGATCACATTAGCGCTAATGAGGTCGAGCCAGAAAAACTGTACCTCTCTTTACTTACATACAGATTACACAAAAAGACAATATTTGCTTTCGATTTTAATTATTAATCATTTAAAAGTAGACATTTCAGGCTTTCATTAGACATATGTATCATGTTCGTGTGATAAATATTGGCGGAGTTATCAGTTCATATTTGTAACGTGTTTCAGGAAGATGGTCAAGGAGACAGAGATGTCTGAATGCACACCCTGGTTATTTTCTTTATTTGCCAAAAGCACAGCGTTTTGTTGTTATTATGAAGGCAGTCAAATAAAAGTAGACACTTCACAGTTTCGAATGATGTATTACATGTATGTGTATGATTATGAATGACGGAGTATTTTAAGTGGATTTCACGTTGAAGAGGAAAAAAGCGCCAAAAACGCGCCGGCGCGCCTGTCGACCCCAGAGGGTTAACCCTCAATTGCTCAGTTGTATAAAAATGAGATAAAAATGTAAGTTGATCTGGCTAAGGGCATCTGCTAATTGCTCTCTCTCTCTCTCTCTCTCTCTCTCTCTCTCTCTCTCTCTCTCTCTCTCTCTCTCTCTCTATATATATATATATATATATATATAATTTTATATATATATATATATATATATATATATATATATATATATATATAATAAAGAAAAGAGCAAGAATAATAACAAGACTGGTTTCAGCCAGTCACCATAACCACATCTCCAGTTCCAGTCCACAATTTCAGTTATGTTTGATTTTTAGATGAATTGAGTCTTATTTCTGTTAAATAATTTCTACTTCTAATTTGGCAACTGCTTATTGATTGAATTTCTCTTGATTGCTTATTTCAATCATACAATTTAACAAATAAATATAAAACAAATTGAAAAACTTTTTCCTTGTTCTTTGTTCATTTCGACAGAAATTATCATTTTTATGAGAAAAAAGTATATTTGGGTGATTTAACATCTATTTCAGGGAACTTGAACAGGTTTTCCTTTATTGGTAAAGTCTTTAAAGTGAAAAAGAGACAGGAATTTTTTTTTGTTTTGTTACGATTAACAATATATGCATGTTGGTGATTGAAACTGAGGCAATTATTCCTCTTATTGTGCTTTATTTCTTGCTTATTTTTAATTAAATTATGATTTAATGAATTATTCTAACAAATAATTAACAAATTGTGATTTAGTTAATTATCTAAATAATTATAATTTAATCCTGAGCTTGGGTTTCATGGGTTCTCCCATACCTGTATAGGTATCCTCCAAGTTCTGTTTTCTTTGACACTATCTTAAAACATGCTGGTACAAGTGGACTGTAAAATGTGACATGTAAATGTGAGATGCCCTGTGAAGAACACATCATGTTACATGCATCATGTTATACTTTTTAGAGATATACTGGAAAATAATATTTTAAAATTGTTTTTAAAAGCGTCCTGATTTTTGTATCAACAAAAGAACAATAAATATTAGAATGACATAATGTAATAAAGGTGAAAATGAAAAAAGTGCATTTTATACAGATGAGCAATAAATCATTTACAAGACACACCTCATTATATGAGCTAACTACCATAGATAAGTAGCCTGCTTCAGTAATGAATCTATAAACTTTAAACCCAAAATATCTCATGACATATATATAAACACACACAAACAGTTTTTTCCACTAAGGAAACCTGCAACAGTGCAGCACAAGCGGGCTTGTTTTCTTGTGCATGTCTTTAAATAGAAGCCATGGTTAGGCGTGCAGGCAGAGAAAATAATTATACATATTACACAAGTATGTATGTGTGTATACTTTAGAATAGCTCTCTCTCTCTCTCTCTCTCTCTCTCTCTCTCTCTCTCTCTCTCTCTCTCTCTCTCTCTCTCTCTCTCTCTATCTCGCTCTCTCTCAAGTTTAAAACAGTGAATGACTTGGCTTTACATCAAAGGACCCAGCAAGTATCTGCATTAATGGGGCCTTTTGTTTCCTTCCATAGCAATCAGCAGGCCTCTGCCTTAACTGCCATGGTTTTGAATGGTAAAAAAGCTCAAATTCAAGCTCATGTCATTTTAAAGCAATTAAAAGAAATCACACCTTTTATTTATATGGAATCAATAAAAAAAGAATTTAAGTTGCAAACCAACATAAATCATACAAAGATATTTTGCAACAGCTAGAAAATATATTACTTCCTATATGAGGCATTTCTTTAGATCTGGCCCAAGAACATTTTATAAATAAAAAACAAATATACTAAAGTATCTTGAAAAATTTACAAAGAACATACTCTCAGATCCTGAAACCACTCACTCACTCTCACTCATTTTCTACCGCTTTATCTGAATCCTGAAACCAAAAAATGAAAAAATAAGTTTTTATTTTAGTTTCATTTATGTTTTACAAAGTTGGGAAAAACAAAAACATTACAACAGGAGGAAGCCTTTTCCATAAACAAAACAGCTTTGTGCTTAAGACTTTTGTCCAAGTTATGCCTCAGAATTGCTCAGTTGAATCTTGAGTTCCAGGTAAATCAACCGCTGAAGCACAAGGTAGCGGAATAAACCTTTTACTGACTGTCACAGCTTAAAGATTTACTAATTACTAGCTATTTTTTAAAAATCTTTGGTTTCTTTTCATTCATGTCCAAACAATTTTTAGATCAATGATATGCAGAAAAAAGGTTCCTTGAATTTACTTGAATTCAAATGTGTACATGAATTCCACACAATTAAAGTGACATAATAACACATCCCATTGTTTCTGAACATGATGTGACATGATCACGCATATTCAAGGACCTGAAATATGATCACAATCTGCAATTCATCACTATGAATTGATAAAATTGCAATAGTGTAATTGCTGTACAATTGGTTATGCTAATTTAGTAATATAGTGGGGGAAATAAGTATTCAACATGTCAACATCTTTTTAGCAATTCATATAAAACAATAAACATTGGTATTAATTTAACAAATCTATACAGAAAGAAATCACAATATTACAATTCATAAAAAGTTGTATGTAATAAAGTGGAATGACACATGAAAAAGTTTTGAACATAACAAGAAAAAGTAGTACACCTAAGCAAGGAAAGGCAGTACCTGATTTCATGTAGTAGCATTTGTGCAAATTAAAATCAGCCAAGTTAGTGCATGTTGATAGGTTTGAAAAAGACTTATTCACTTTTTAACACAAGAATACAAACATTTCATGATGGGTAGTAGCAAAGAGCTCTCCCAAGACCTATGCAACAAGATTGTTCTTCTACATAACAATGGCACTGGTTCCCGCAAATTACAAACAAGCTTCAACATGCCTTTTCTTCAATAATGGAGCCTCCTGCCATGATCCTGCAAGGAGGTAGTTGGGGTGGAGTGTATTGCCTTTATGTCTTTCTGGAAATCTTGCAAGGAGTTCCTATGCATTACCAGTTAATGGTGGAGTGATTTCCCTTCCACTTGTGGATAATGGCCCCAAATGTGCTTAAAGGATCAATTAGGAGTTGCAAATTCCATTGGTAACCAGTGCTACAATCTTGACATGCACTACCTATTAACTTAACAAGTTATTTACATGCACTAACCTAGCTGATTCTAATGAATACAGGTAGGTGGTAGAACTACTTCATGAAATCTTATTTCACCTACTGTATAGGAATTTCTTCCTGTCCAGGGCAAAATCCTCAAAAGATTTTTTTAATTGATTACTCTCACTCTACATTTAATCTAGTAGATTCAAAAGTAATTTACATTAAATTGAGTATAATCAATGAAGTCACACTTTGATATATAATTTTATTTTCTAAAATATGAATAACCAAATATTCCCAGTGCACTCTTACTGGTCTGCAGAGAACTAGCATTTGGATGTTTTCTTGATAGTGTCAGTACGAAAACATGAGATGAGATGAATGCAAGTGCAGGTTGGTGTAGTTAATGAAGTAATAGTAATAGAATAATGCAAACATTAGGCAAACACACACACAGGTCAAGTGATCAGCAAACAGGATATCAGAGCAAAACAATGTACATAGGAATACAAAACACTCAAAATCCTTGGTATACATAGAACACAAGGGAAACTGAACATATCCTTTGCAACTAGGACAAATACTTTGTAAATTGAGTGTGTAATGGATAAATTTAGTGACTGAACATGGAAGTGCAAGTCTTTTGTGGGAAGTGGACTCCAGTATTGCCATGTTTATATGTTGCAATACATAGTGGGAAGTGTAGTTTGTGAGGACCTGACATAGACACCAAGCATTTTTTAAGTAACCCTAGATACGTCTGTCTGCTAAATACTGTACATACTGTATTTCCCCCCCCAGAGACCTACATTCATTCATTATCTGAATCATTTGTTGTGACGATCTTAAACAGGCTTTCAGGTGGAAATTGCCAGTTGTGAACAACTCTAGGGTATGATGGACATAATGTAACGCAAGAATATAAACATTATTCTCAAACACTATTTACAGCTTACATTATGTAAGCTGTGAAGCCAGTATGTGGGTCTATGTGAATAAAAGTCTTGAGATTTTTAATACATTTTTACTATGACACTAGTAGTTCTGAGGTAATTTCCCAAAATCAACTTTGTCATTTCACTGTAATAACTGTCTTTAATTAATACGTCTTTCTCAAAAACTTTCATCACTAACATAGTATACTCGTTACCACAATAAGTAACCTGACATTTGTGTCAAATGACACAATGAAATGAAATAAAATATCTTACAAAAAATGTTTTATTTTTGTGAAACCAATGTACACATTTGAAATAAGTAAATTCAAAGATATTTTCATGTAGCATTTGTACTTGGTCATTGTTTTACACATTGGCAAAGCATTTGTTAAATTTACTTGCTACAAATGTTTCACATGAACAAAATGATGTACATTAGCTGAATATTAACTTAACTGCTAAGCTAATTTTGTACAGCAACTGTAACTTGATGACATACATTCAAAGTACTCGGATAAAATTTAACTAGTCAGCCAATGCCAGGACCGATTCCGGTTTGCCAGGACCGGTAGTAATGTTAACCACTGCAATATACCATATTCTCTAATTTTTGAAACTTGCAATTTTGTTTCTATTTTTAGCACAACTGCTTTCTTTAGACATTTTTAACAATTTAACTGCATGTCTAATTTATGGTAAAGTGTGTTTTTAAAAAACATCTTAATGCACTAAGGTGTTAATATAGAACATTATTTAGGCCTGCTACTAAATATGCAGAGATTTTTACTAGGTTCATCTACTTTTAGAGGTTTGATGTTCATTCTTTAAAATAATGTATTATGAAGAAATAAATTATAAAATGCTATGTTAAAGTTTGGGCTATTATTTCTGCTATGCAGTCTGTTCATGTATACTTTAAGAAGAATATTTAGGAACTTCAGGGATTCTGTCTCTTTGGGAAGAGAGCATTCAGATATAAGGTATACTAAACAATCCTGTTACTGTACCTAAGTGTTCATGTCTGTGACCACAGCATTTTCCCTTATTCATTTTATTTCAAAAAAGTATTTTATTTAAAAGTCTATAGAATGCAAAATGGTCATTTCTTTCTTTCATTATTGCTTATTGGAGTGCTTTGTTATTTGTTAAGATTAAGGTCTAATAATGGTAACTTGTTTTAAATATTTTACAGGTTGCCATTCACTATCAATGCACAGTGAACAATGCATGTGTCTATGGTAGTCTACACAGACTGAACACAATTTCAAAAATAATCAAAAACCATCAATGAAACATAAGAAAGTGTACATTTTGACCAATTACTTGCTATAACAACAGCAATAACATTGGTAACAAACTTTTTGTGGCAAAACTTCTAATCAGTGATAACAGAAAAACAAATAAGAAAACAAACTGGGTAGTCTGAAACCAACCTATTTTTCTTGTGAGTTTTCATTTCCATTGTATAAATTTCACCTTCAAAAGTGAAAACCTTCAAATAGCAGCAATTTTAAGCAGTTAGACAAACTGTCATTGTTCATATTCAAGGAATTAGCTTATCCCTATCAAATATGAATAACACCATCATTATCTTTTTACATGATAAATTGATTAAATTAGTTACTGTCACTTCTTTAAGTAATGTGATTTATCTTTAAAGTGATTGTGGGCAGAATAAAGGCAACAGTGAAATTCTCAATTTTCTGAACTACAAAGGACCATTTAAGCATAAACACTCCAAATTATCATACATTTTGGCTTATCACTGGCCACCACAAATCTTTCTAGGCATGTTGTGTATTAGGTGCATTTTTATTTTATTTTATTTTGAGCTTGAATGCATATATAAAAAAGTGAATATAATGTGACCAGAGTTATTTAGAATCTTGTGCAGGAACATGAATTTATCTATTAAATCTATTGAATGTATTATCAGCACCATATTAATAATTTATTAATGCAGATGGAATTTTTGGTACCATTAAAGTAATGTGGTATGACTATGGGATTCAAATTTCAGATATACAGACCAATGACTCACACTGTATAATACAATACAAATTATAGGCTCAGAATAATAATACATGTTTGTAAAATATTTAATTCCACAATTACAGATTCCTGAAAAATGTCACTATTATAGTTACAGTTGGATTTGGATTAAGAATCTGATTCAGATTCAATTTTTGGAAAATAAAAAAGTTTTTTTCACCAGGCTGCCAACTATGGATCTTATAGTCTGCAATATTGCACAGCTGTATGTAGATACTTTCTGTAAGTATATGTACTTTAAATATCACTTTCACTGTTTACTAAATCTATGGAGTAACACACTAGAATGTCTAGACTCCCCATGATAGATGTTCACTAGATGTTCAGAAGAGTAACACGAATGATGACGTTTAAGGGTCAGAGTTATGCTAACGTTGAGTATAAATTAAATTGAGATTCAACATCAACACAGTGACATGTAGGAAACTTTCTGCAGCATTTTAAAAACCATAACATTTCTACACTGTTGTTATATTATTGTCACAAATAATCTGTGAATATTGGAGAGGTGTGCTGTTTCCATCATAGTTTCAAGCACCACTGAATTGGACTTGGAGCCTTGACTATTAAATGTACAACTCCAACCTTCATTTCAGATTGATTGGAATATTATAATGTGTTTTACTGTGTAGAAGTTTGAAACAATAACCATTCAATTAAACTCAACAAGCAGTTTTTAGCAGTCTTGGGTTTATTTAGCATTGTTAAAAGCGCCCAAAGAACACACTGAGCTGAGAGGTGAGTTTAAAATGTATTCCAGCATTTAACTAATAAAATATATATATTTTTTATTAAACGCCTCACGAACGTTATTTTCTTCTAATTTATTTTTCAGAATTAAGTAATGTCCCTTTAAGACCGGAAACCTTGGCTGAAACTCTATTGTCCAACCCCCAACAGTCATTGAAAGTGTCAATCAGCGCGTGGTGCCCTTTGATGTTCGCGCTACACGACTTGTCTTCTGCTCAAAAGCAATATTTGTTGCAGGCCGTGACTGCATTACTTTTCATCGCTCCGAGGTCCTGCGTATTATTTCTGTTATCTCTTAGAAAGTTCGAGTACTTGAATTGTGAGAAAAATCACAAAAGTTTATTTTTTTTTGACAAGAAAGTGGAAGCGTCTTTTGTTTTGTTTTGTTTTGTTTTTACAAAGAAAAAATGCCGCAGCTCAACAGCGGAGGGGGGGATGATCTCGGGGCCAACGACGAAATGATTGCCTTCAAAGATGAGGGAGAACAAGACGAAAAAATCCAAGAGAACGCGTTTACCGAGCGGGACCTGGCCGACCTGAAATCCTCACTGGTGAATGAATCGGAGATCAGTCAAAACTCGCACCCGCCGGTACTATTTTGTCTCGTGTTTTACTTGACCTCATGTTGTTAACTCTTTACTTCATGTTTGGAGGCTACACGTCGTACCACAAGGCTTTTCTTTTGCTACTGCTGTTGTGAACGTATTTCCTACTAGGTTGAATGTTGCAATAAGCACCAGTGGTCCATTTGAGTATAATAGTCTAAACTTTATTCCATTCAGTTGAATTGTTTGAATGCGTGCAGGTGGTTAGGACAGGACAGCAGGAGGAGCAGAGAGTGTACGAGGACAAACACAGGGAACACCTCGAACATCTTGACGACGGTGAGTCTAATCAGTCTAGAAAGTAGAAACTAACCCCGAAGAAAGCTTGACATAACGGAAATAATATCTATCACCATCTATCTGCGTAATTCTATCCTTTCGTGTAACTGCACTTATGTGCGCATTGATTTTGACGGTATTTACACGTAAGTAAAGTCGAAAAGCTTTTTTTTTTTTTTTACTGCATATTGCTATGATATGTAAAGAATAACAGTCGACAGAAAGTGTTATGATATGAACATAATCCAGGGCCTGGAGAGAAGTGCATTTCACTAAAACCATATATTAACGATTTATAGTTAAATTTAATCTTATGGGACGTCCAGGCTGATCATTATAAACAGACACGTTAATAAATTTACAGTCTTTCTGTCACCAGCATCTTGTTTGTCTCTGTTAAAGTTAACAAGACAAAAACGCAGCTCGTGTCACCGTGAAACCGGAAAGCATCAACTCCTCTTGTCCTGAAAAACATCCCATGGCCAAACACTGAGCGAGTTAACATTTATGCACTTAATCATAAACGTAAACAAACGTCTCTTAACAGAAAGCTTCACCACGTCAAAGAAAAAGACAAACATTCAGCTTTACTATAAACATTTTCCCTCATCAGCATCTTCTAACATAATGTTTCGCCAAATAATCACACCTTACCTTTCACATGTACCTTTCGTTAAATTACAATACGCTGTTTAAAACGGTGTATACATTATTAAATTATACAGACTTAGATCATGTGTTGTGTCGATCTCACGTGTCCCTCTGATTGAGCTGTTGCTATAGAAACGTGTAAGTACATTAATATAAACCTGTTGTTTACTTAGTGTCAAAACTAGTGCTGTTAAAGAATATTACGAGTCTTCTAATTAGAGAATTGAGCCTCAGTGTGGTGTAATTTAAGATGCATATTAGTAAGCACGTTATGCATTTTAGAAAGTTAATTAGTAAGTTAATTAAGAAGTTACTAATAGTTTCTAAAGTTTGATAGTAGGCCAGGATACTTTCCGGACCTGTTAATGCGTTTTATACCACACATGGGATACTATTACTGTAAAAGAAGTTAAATATGCATTAAATCATTTTTCTGACTGAAATAATTGACTTTATAATTATAAATTATTGACTTCTGATGAAATATAAAGATGGCTATTTTATTTTTTAATTGATTGTGCACGTATTTCTCCATATGTCCCAGCTTTCTTTCTTTCTTTCTTTCTTTCTTTCTTTCTTTCTTTCTTTCTTTCTTTCTTTCTTTCTTTCTTTCTTTCTTTCTTTCTTTCTTTTTTAACATTTCACCTTTCATATTTTAGTAACAAAGCCACAAGATGGAGGGATGTACAAAGCATCACCATATTCTGGATACCCGTTCCTGATGTTACCAGATCCCTATCATCCAAATGGACAAGTGTCACCATCTGTAAGTTTTATATTGTCTTTCCTTATTACACTCTTAACTAATTATTTTGGAGTGTGTAGTCAAGCACAGTTCACATACATCTGACTGGCGAGACCCTCCTTCAAAATGTTTCTTGATTCATTTAATATTTTCTCAACACTGTATTTTAAAATGATACATTTTCATTTAAAGACATGGCTTAGAAAAATAAATATAAAATACTAATGAAATATTAATAATGTATTATTTATTGATGTGTTGCAACTACATATACAGTGGAGTCTGAGTGAAAATCTGGAATTGAAAATCTGGGATTGTTTATTTAGATGTAACAGATATTTTATGAATTTTGAAAATTCAGAAAAAAAGAAACTCAATAGTCAAGAGGTTTCACATTTCCTTTATTTGTTTCTAGATCACATTTTAAATTTGTGATATTGACCAGATATTGTTCAGATATTCTGAAACACGTGTAGATTTGGTTATCATGGTTTATACAAACTCAGTGCCAGTTTGAGTGCATGCTGAATATTAAGAAATTAAATGTAAATATGCCTTAGATTGTACTTTTCAGAATCAGAAAGGTCTTTATTGCCAATTATGTTTTCATACGAGGAATTTGTTCTAGTACAGGAGCTCCACAGAATGGCAATGATAAGAAATTAACACATATAATAAAGACAGTTGTATGTACAGTGGAAAAATGTGCAAATTGAAATATGTATGTGCAAATTGAAATATAAATAAGTATGTGTAAACAGTGTAAGAATAGGGTTTGTTCTGTGTATGTTAAGTGTTCATCAGATGTGTGTTAAGTGTTCATCAAATGGATTGCCTGAGGGAAGAAACTGTTCCTATGTCTGGTCGTTTTGGTGCTCAGGGCTCACAGGTTGTTCCTGATATAATTTGCATTAAAAACCTTGAAAAAGAATGCCAAACAGAATCACATATATTAGCATTGTTCACTTTATCTATATATCTATATAAATAACTAATGTCTCTCTCTCTCTCTCTCTCTCTCACACACACACACACACACACACACACACACACACACACACACACACACACACACACACACACACACACACACACGCACACACACACACACACTTGCTAGTTTAGGGTCTCCCCTTCTTTTTCTTTTTAAACTTAGTTTCTCAAGTAAAAATGTAAAAATATGGTTTATTTAGTCAGCTTTTGGTGTGGCGTTGTACTGGAAATTTACGCATAAATTTGTGCTAGAAAAATACATTTTAATTCTATTGTTTCTAATTAGTTTTTGCTAAGGGTATGTTTTCCAAAATTATGTTGAAGTGTAGTTCTTCTAATTGCACTAAATGAACAAGCATTTGGTCATTTTTAATTTCATAACATTTTTAGTATTCATGTACTATTTAAATTATCTTTCACGTTGTGTTCACAATCACAATATTATGTTTGGGTTTACACTGGGATTCCTCATATTTGTACTATTTTCTTATTGCCACTAAGCTAAATTGGATATTATGGGATGAGTTTCTTGTTTGTTGTCATTCATTTATTCATTACAATCCCAAAGTGAAAGAGTACAAAAAGCACTAAAATCACAGGAATGTTTGTCAACAATAGATAAGACAAGATCAGCAACAAGTGTAAACCTGTCTGTTACAAGCATATGAAAATCATTAATAAAAAAGCAAGTTACATCACTAAAATTAGTTAATTGAAGAGTGTGTAGAAACTAAAGTTTAGTTATATAGACTAGATTTGCATTTAAGCTTTTCTCAGCTTGGGGTTGACAATAAAACATAATTAGTCTGACATAGATAATATTGGGGATTAACAGAAATTTGTTTTTAATGGAGATTACTAGTGCTGAACCAACTGGTTGTCCTAATGAAGATGTTCATCATTGTTTTATGCAGTGGCTTTCCTCTAACACAAACTATTTTGGTCACTAAGCTGTAGATACTGTATTTTATTAGGGAATTTCATATTTTCATTTTAATACATGGAATGTGATTTTTCTCATTTTATTAGCATTTCAATTGTATTTCCTAATTATGTACACTGTATTGAAAATATAGATTGTTGAACATTCCATTTTATATTTTGTCCCACATTTGCTGTTATGATAATCAACAGTCTTATGGGAAGGATTATTACTAGATTTGGGAGCATGGTTGTGAAATTTGTTCCACAAAAACATAAGTGAGGTGAAGAGGCCTACTACATAGCCTTCCTAATCATTTAGCACTTCCAAAAGTGTTAAGTGGGGATGTCACAATAAGTGGGCTTATTGCAGGATACTCGTTATTCCACTATCTTTAGGGATTGCCATTTTGGAACTTGTTTTGTCTGGGTCTGTTCCAATGAAGGTAATTATTAATGCTG